>NC_059226.1:3155871-3290871 GCF_020615455.1 Coregonus clupeaformis
CTTGGGGTCATAGGTAGCATTCCTCCTCCTCCAAACACGGCGAGTTGAGTTGATGCCAAAGAGCTCGATTTTGGTCTCATCTGACCACAACACTTTCACCCAGTTCTCCTCTGAATCATTCAGATGTTCATTGGAAAACTTCAGAAGGCCCTGTATATGTGCTTTCTTGAGCAGGGGGACCTTGCAGGATTTCAGTCCTTCACAGCGTAGTGCGTTACCAATTGTTTTCTTGGTGACTATGGTCCCAGCTGCCTTGAGATCATTGACAAGATCCTCCCGTGTAGTTCTGGGCTGATTCCTCACCGTTCTCATGATCATTGCAACTCCACGAGGTGAGATCTTGCATGGAGCCCCAGGCCGAGGGAGATTGACAGTTATTTTGTGTTTCTTCCATTTGCAAATAATCGCACCAACTGTTGTCACCTTCTCACCAAGCTGCTTGCAAATCAAATCAAATCAAATTTTATTGGCCACATGCGCCAAATACAACAGGTGCAGACATTACAGTGAAATGCTTACTTACAGCCCTTAACCAACAGTGCATTTATTTTTTATAAAAAAGTAAAATAAAACAACAACAAAAAAGTGTTGAGAAAAAAAGATCAGAAGTAAAATAAAATAACAGTAGGGAGGCTATATATACAGGGGGTACCGGTGCAGAGTCAATGTGCGGGGGCACCGGCTAGTTGAGGTAGTTGAAGTAATATGTACATGTGGGTAGAGTTAAAGTGACTATGCATAAATAATTAACAGAGTAGCAGCAGCGTAAAAAGATGGGGTGGGGGGGGCAGTGCAAATAGTCTGGGTAGCCATGATTAGCTGTTCAGGAGTCTTATGGCTTGGGGGTAGAAGCTGTTGAGAAGTCTTTTGGACCTAGACTTGGCACTCCGGTACCGCTTGCCGTGCGGTAGCAGAGAGAACAGTCTATGACTAGGGTGGCTGGAGTCTTTGACAATTTTGAGGGCCTTCCTCTGACACCGCCTGGTATAGAGGTCCTGGATGGCAGGAAGCTTGGCCCCAGTGATGTACTGGGCCGTACGCCCTACCCTCTGTAGTGCCTTGCGGTCGGAGGCCAAGCAGTTGCCATACCAGGCGGTGATGCAACCAGTCAGGATGCTCTCGATGGTGCAGCTGTAGAATCTTTTCAGTCTCCTGAGGGGGAATAGGCTTTGTCGTGCCCTCTTCACAACTGTCTTGGTGTGTTTGGACCATGATAGTTCGTTGGTGATGTGGACACCAAGGAACTTGAAGCTCTCAACCTGTTCCACTACAGCCCCGTCGATGAGAATGGGGGTGTGCTCAGTCCTCTTTTTTTCCTGTAGTCCACAATCATCTCCTTTGTCTTGGTCACGTTGAGGGAGAGGTTGTTATCCTGGCACCACACGGCCAGGTCTCTGACCTCCTCCCTATAGGCTGTCTCATCGTTGTCTGTGATCAGGCCTACCACTGTTGTGTCGTCGGCAAACTTAACGATGGTGTTGGAGTCGTGCCTGGCCATGCAGTCATGGGTGAACAGGGAGTACAGGAGGGGACTGAGCACGCACCACTGAGGGGCCCCCGTGTTGAGGATCAGTGTGGCAGATGTGTTGTTACCTACCCTTACCACCTGGGGGCGGCCCGTCAGGAAGTCCAGGATCCAGTTGCAGAGGGAGGTGTTTAGTCCCAGGATCCTTAGCTTAGTGATGAGCTTTGAGGGCACTATGGTGTTGAATGCTGAGCTGTAGTCAATGAATAGCATTCTCACGTAGGTGTTCCTCTTGTCCAGGTGGGAAAGGGCAGTGTGGAGTGCAATAGAGATTGCATCATCTGTGGATCTGTTGGGGCGGTATGCAAATTGGAGTGGGTCTAGGGTTTCTGGGATAATGGTGTTGATGTGAGCCATGACCAGCCTTTCAAAGCACTTCATGGCTACAGACGTCAGTGCTACGGGTCGGTAGTCATTTAGGCAGGTTATCTTAGTGTCCTTGGGCACGGGGACTATGGTGGTCTGCTTGAAACATGTTGGTATTACAGACTCAGTCAGGGACATGTTGGAAATGTCAGTGAAGACACTTGCTAGTTGGTCAGCACATGCTCGGAGTACACGTCCTGGTAATCCGTCTGGCCCTGCGGCCTTGTGAATGTTGACCTGCTTAAAAGTCTTACTCACATTGGCTACGGAGAGCGTGATCACATAGTCATCCCGGAACAGCTGGTGCTCTCATGCATGCAGTGTTGCTTGCCTCAAGCGAGCATAGAAGTGGTTTAGCTCGTCTGGTAGGCTTGTGTCACTGGGCAGCTCGCGGCTGTGCTTCCCTTTGTAGTCTGTAATAGTTTTCAAGCCCTGCCACATCTGACGAGCTTCAGAGCCGGTGTAGTACGATGGTCTTGTAGCCCATTCCAGCCTTGTGTAGGTCTACAATCTTGTCCCTGACATCCTTGGAGAGCTCTTTGGTCTTGGCCATGGTGGAGAGTTTGGAATCTGATTGATTGATTGCTTCTGTGGACAGGTGTCTTTTATACAGGTAACAAGCTGAGATTAGGAGTACTCCCTTTAAGAGTGTGCTCCTAATCTCAGCTCGTTACCTGTATAAAAGACACCTGGGAGCCAGAAATCTTTCTGATTGAGAGGGGGTCAAATACTTATTTCCCTCATTAAAATGCAAATAAATTTATAACATGTTTGAAATGCGTTTTTCTGGATTTTGTTGTTGTTATTCTGTCTGTCACTGTTCAAATAAACCTACCATTAAAATTATAGACAGATCATTTCTTTGTCAGTGGGCAAACGTACAAAATCAGCAGGGGATCAAATACTTTTTTCCCTCACTGTAGGTCTAATAGAGGCTGGTGAGGGGAGGACGGCTCATAGTAATGGCTCGAATGGAATGAATGGAATGGTATCAAACACATGGAATCTAGACATTATATGAGCCCATCCTACGATTTAGCCACCACTGATGCGGTCTACTCTCCACACTTCCACCATTTTTTTTATCTGTTAGCTACACATCCATCCTTCAAAACCTCAGAGGGACAAGTCAATATTAAAGCAGAAGAAAGACCTACAACCACCACTAGCACTCAAATTTTAATTGCTTTGGGCCATAAGCAGCGCGTAAGCGGGATCGCTGCACTGAATCAGCACGTCAAAAATCAATAGGATCATTTGGATGAAAAACAAAGAGTGGTGGAGAAGTCTTTAATTATAAATCAATAGATTAAAGCCATCAACTAAAAGCATCCTAGTCCATAGATCTTAGAAGACAAGAACAGAAAACACAGGGTTTATTGGGGGGAAAGTCATATTTTCTGCTCATTTAATCTGCTAAGCAAGCTTGTTTGTATCTCTAAAAGATTGGGAGGGAGGGATGGAGGGAGGGAGGGAGGGAGGGAGGGAGGGAGGGAGGGAGGGAGGGAGGGAGGGAGAGGGACAGAGGGAGGGGGAGAGGGACAGGAGGAGGAGTGGGAGCACTCTAGTTTCACGCTAATATATTGCCTTGAGCGCTTTGCCTCTCTCTCTCTCTCTCCATCCATCTCTCTCTCTTTACTGCACCATAATGACACGGACCAATGGATACCCAAGGTGGAACAGGGAGGGAGGAGAGGCAGGAGAGGGAAATGAGAGAGAGAGAGAGAGAGAAAGAGAGAAGCAGTGGCATAGTCATTGGGCTATAGCACAAAGAGCATCCATCCGTACAGTAGCTACAGTACATAGAAGTGCAGACACCCTCAAGCCACGGTGCAAACCTGCATAATGTGTGAACGTGCGTGTGTGTGTTGGGTCTGAGGATATTGATAGCGGCTAACAAAAGGAACATTATGAGCAGAGCAACTATTCTAAAACAGAGGAAGAGGAAAGAAGGAGATGAAAGGAGAAGAGAGGAGGATGTGGATCGGAGAAGAGGAGGCAAAAAGGAAAGGAGAGAGAGAATGAAAATGTGCTCACTCCAGCTCTGCTAGTGGTTAGAGATTGGTGCAATGCTATGTACAAGGCAGAGGTTGGCCTAATACAATGAATGACTAAGTTACTGCTCTGAATGGCAAGAACAGCCACCTGACAAATGCTGCTCCGGGCTCCTACACAACACAGCCATAACCAAAAGGAAGCGCTGCCAGAAAGAGATCGCTAAAGGTCTTTAGAGCTGCATGAATGGAGAATACCATAGGGAGCAGTATCAGTCACAACTCGAATAATGCCCCTGTACAAAGGGCTATGTACTAAGAAAGAGAGCGAGAGCGAGAGCGAGAGCGAGAGAGAGAGGCATGTGTGGGGTGTAAACCATGCATTGTGGGTTGGGCTGTAGTCCACTGTGACATCATCTGTTCTGCTTCAGCCACTGTGACGTCATCTGCCTCAATCACTGTGACATCATCTGTTCTGCTTCAACCACTATGAAGTAATCTGCTTTATTTTGCCCATCATAATACGAAAGCAACACAGCTCTGTGTCCAGTATGTGTAGAGGGACATCCATGTCGTAGTAGTTTTAAAACAATCTTTTTTGGACAGTATTGTATTCTAAGTTAATCTAACAAACAAACACAGATCTAGGATCAGATTTTTTGACCACTAACTCTAACCTCAACCACAAGAGAGATGAAAGAATATCTGACCCTGGGTAACTTCCACCTACTGTGAGGTATAGGCCTATGTGGTGGGAGAGGCTGTGTTAGTGTAGGATGTGACCGGTGAGCAGGTACTGAGATGATTGACAGCAAGGCTCCGCCCACCTGCCTCTTACTGACACTTTAATGTGCATGAGGTCATCAAGCCATTCTCTATTGATCAGCAATCAGTCAGTGTGTGTGTGTGTGTGTGTGTGTGTGTGTGTGTGTGTGTGTGTGTGTGTGTGTGTGTGTGTGTGTGTGTGTGTGCGTATTCATGTTTGAATGCACCACACCAAGCAGAGAAGTGTTTGTTAGAGTGTGTTTACGTGAGAGATAATCCCACTAAAGCATAGAGATGGTGTGTGAAATACAAAGACCCTGCAGGAGCGGGGGAGCGAGGAACGAGAGCCAGAGTGTGTGAGAGAAAGAGGAGAGAGCGAGAGGGGGGGATAATGTGAATAGCATCAACGTGTGAGAGGAACCGAGAGTGAGAACTTGTTTATTATCTTTCACTTGCTTTGGCAATGTAAACATGTGTTTCCCATGCCAATAAAGCCGTTTAAATTTGAATTTGATTGAGAGAAGGAGAAAGAGAGAGAGACAGAGAGAGAGAGAGAGAGAGAGAGAGAGAGAGAGAGAGAGAGAGAGAGAGAGAGAGAGAGAGAGAGAGAGAGAGAGAGAGAGAGAGAGAGAGAGAGAGAGAGAGAGAGAGAGAGACAGACAGACAGACAGACAGAGAGCGAGCGAGAGAGAGAGAGAGACAGAGAGCGAAAGAGAGAGAGAGACAGAGAGAGAGAGAGAGAGAGAGAGAGAGAGAGAGAGAGAGAGCGAGAGAGCGAGAGAGAGAGAGAGAGAGAGAGAGAGAGAGAGAGAGAGAGAGAGAGAGAGAGAGAGAGAGAGAAGCCGTAGACGCAGGGATCAGTCACACCATCATCAGTAGCAGCATCAGAGCCATCTGGGGGAGAGAGGAGGTTAGGACAGGACATACTGTGCACCATCCCAGCCAGCTCTCCCTCCCTCTCTGTCTCTCTATTTTTCTCTCTCTCTCTGACTATATATGTATCTCTCTCGCTTTCTATCTATTTCTCTGTCTCTCTGTCTCTCTCTTTATCTCTATTTCTCTGTCTGTCTCATTCCCTCTCTAATTATCCCATTTTACTCTCTCTCAGCTTCTTGCTCATTCCGTTTCCCGTGTGATTTGAATAATGCCAATAAAAGCTGGTTAAATAAATAAAGAATCTCCCACACGCTCTCTCTCTCTCGCTCTCTCATTCTGTCTCTCTCTATTTCACTCTTTCCATGCTTCTCTCATTCTCTCTTGCTCCCCCCTCACTACTATCTCTCCCTCTCCCCTCTTCCCCCCCTCTCTCTCTCTCTCTCTCTCCCTCCATCCCTGGCAGCAAACCAGAGGGAGTGGGAACTGGCCAGAGCTACAGAGCCACAGAGTGTTGGAGCCACAGGGGCCAGGGGCCTGGAGAACCCAAGCGGCCCAGCAGCTGGTCCCTATCCTGGGCCAGAGAGAGAGTTGGGGAGGGGGTGGATGGATGGGTGTATGGATCAAATTAGGCTAAGGCCAGAACTTTAGAGTCTAGGGCCAGGGAAAACTCTGAGTCCGGACTGTTATAGCCAGCTATATCTCTTCTGACCATGTGACCGGACCAGGAAAAATATACAGGAGTTTATATGAAAACATTACTTAGTGGCAAATTGCAGCTGAATGAGTCTTAATAGTCTTATTAGTTTCAGCCCCAATGATAACCTATCTCTTGAAAATGAAGCCTCTCTGAAATGGAAATGGATGGCTCTCCCTTCAGCAAAATATATTTTAACTAAACCCTCCCCCTTGAACGTACCCAAAATAATAATTAGTACAAAGTGGATAGCAGAGAACATGCCTACCATTTACCTTCACTCATAGGACATACTAGAGCCTTTAGATATGCAGTTTTAGAAACAGTTCTTCGTCCTGTAAGCATTACATGGCAATGCTGACATTTTGATAGCACAGGGCTGCTGGCCAGAAGGTTGTGGGTTCACAGACCCCTATAGACAAGAGTAATGGTGGAAAGATCTAATTTATAGTAAAATAGTGAATCTATCATCGTATTTGCATGTCTGAGAAAAATAAGCCTTTTATAAACATTTCATGCAATTCATCATTTTACATGACTGGAGACATTTAATACCACACAAATTACCAAAATGACAGGCTAAAAATGGACAGAGAGCTAGGCCTATGTGTTCATCTCATCATATTTCTCCAACGCCAAATCAGTGTGTCTTGTTTGCAACAAAACTGTCCCTGTTCGCAAATAAATACATCTGAGACTTCATTATGAATCTGAGCATCTGCTGGCTACTCTTCTTACATGGCTTAACCCAACGAGAGAAGGTCACAAGTGTTTCTCTAAAAGCTGGGTTTAAACATCTATTTTCCAGAAAGTGAATAGCTCAATCAATTGATAGCGACAGAATTAGATTACTTCCCAAGCACAGTCAATTTTTTGGCTCCTTGGCTATGGAAGGTTGTAGCTCAGCCAATGATTGTCATAGAAACTAAACAAATATCCCCATATGCAATCAGAGTCACGCCTTTCCCAGGTTTTTTACAGCTTGTTTCTAGCATAAAACATCGAGGACTAAAGCGCTGTTATAGATTATATAATCGGATCCATTTTATTTTCTTCAAAATCTTAAAGGGATACTTTGGGATTTTGGGAACGAGGCCCTTTATCTACTTCCTCACCATTTTTATGTCTCTGCGTGCAGTTTGAAGGAAGTTGCTAAATAGCGCTAGCGTTGGCTGGTGAAACTACCTCTAACTTCCTTCATACTGGACACAGATACATAAAAATGGTATGCATGAGTTAATCTAACTTTGGGGAAGTAGATAATTGGCCTCATTGTCAAAATCTTGAAGTATCCCTTTAAGCTAACAAGGTGTGGGCCTATGTTTTTTGCCATATTCTTTCACAAAAGGTAGGCTTATTGCACACACATACACTCTCATACCCCCTCAATTCGAGTCCTGGTTTTAACTTCACTGATATGGAGGTAGGCTATTTAGAGTGCATGGCGCAGCACCATGAGCTGTCCAATTGATTGTGCCGCGGCTACTGCTTCATGTTTCAGCACCACAATGCATGTTACTCGATTCTGGCTAATCGCGAGGTCAACATCTTGATAAATACACTAAACAAAAATATAAACGCAACATGTAAAGTGTTGGTCCCATGTTTCATGAGCTGAAATAAAATATCCCCAAAATGTTCCATATGCACAAAAAGCTTATTTAGCTCAGATTTTGTGCACAAATTTGTTTACATCACTGTTAGTGAGCATTTCTCCTTTGCCAAGATAATCCATCCACCTGACAGATGTGGCATATCAAGAAGCTGATTAAACAGCATGATCATTACACAGGTGAGCCTTGTGCTGGGGACAATAAAAGGCCACTCACAACACAATGTCACAGATGTCTCAAGTTTTGAGGGTGCATGCAATTGGCATGCTGACTGCAGGAATGTCCACCAGAGCTGTTGCCAGAGAATTTAATGATAATTTCTCTACCATAAGCCGCCTCCAACATCATTTTGGAGAATTTGGTAGTACGTCCAACCGGCCTCACAACCGCAGACCACATGTATGGCATTGTTTGGGAGAGCGGTTTGCTGATGTCAACGTTGTGAACAGAGTGCACCATGGTGACGGTGGGGTTATGGTATGGGTAGGCATAAGCTACGGACAATGAACACAATTGCATTTTATCGATGGTAATTTGAATGCACAGAGATACCGTAACGAGATCCTGAGGCCCATTGTCGTGCCATTCATACTCCGCCATCACCTCATGTTTCAGCATGATAATGCATGGCCCCATGTCACAAGGATCTGTACACAATTCCTGGAAGCTGAAAATGTCCCAGTTCTTCCATGGCCTGCATAATCAACAGACATGTCAACCATTGAGCATGTTTGGGATGCTCTGGATCGACGTGTACGACAGCATGTTCCAGTTCCCGCCAATATCCAGCAACTTCGCACAGCCATTGAAGAGGAGTGGGACAAAATTTCCACAGGCCACAATCAACAGCCTGATCAACTCTATGCGAAGGAGATGTGTCGCGCTGCATGAGTAAAATGGTGGTCACACCAGATACTGACTGGTTTTCTGATCCATGCCCCTACTTTCTTTTTTAAGGTATCTGTGACCAACAGATGCATATCTGTATTCCCAGTCATGGGAAATCCATAGATTAGGGCCTAATTATTATTATTTTGTATTTTTATTTTTTTCTCCTTAGGGGGTAGATCAGCTTTAATATTGCAGATAGATTATAACTTCCATCAATGTAATTGTCTGCATCACTTCCAATCCCCCATATGTTTTTTTCTCTCGCAAATATATATATATATACATACAGTGGGGAAAAAAAGTATTTAGTCAGCCACCAATTGTGCAAGTTCTCCCACTTAAAAAGATGAGAGATTTAAAAAATACTAAACCCACCCCATGACTGAAATTGAAAAAGCATGACCCTCCCCCATTTCCCTCCTGGTCCCCATTCTGTAAATTTCGAACCATCCCTAATGACAAGCAAACCCTCTTTCCACTCTCTCTCTCTTCCAGCTCTCTCTTCTATCCCCCTCTCTCTTTTCTACCTCTCTCTCTCCCTCCTGCCTCTCTCTTCTCTCCCCCTCTCTCTTCTCTCCCCCTCTCTCTATCTTCTCTCCCCCCTCTCTCTCCCCCTCTCTCTCTCCTCTCCCCCTCTCTCCCCCTCTCTCCCCCTCTCTCCCCCTCTCCCCCTCTCTCTCTCTCTCTCTCTCTCTCTCTCTCTCTCTCTCTCTCTCTCTCTCTCTCTCTCTCTCTCTCTCTCTCTCTCTCTCTCTCTCTCTCTCTCTCTCTCTCTCTCTCTCTCTCTCTCTCTCTCTCTCTCCCCCCTCTCTCTCTCTCCCCATTCTCTTTCTCTCCCCATTCTCTTTCTCCCTCCCTCTCTGATCCATATACTGTATTTTGCCAATTGAGACATATAGATGTTGCGACAGTCCCACGCATCCAGGCCATTTATATAACCAGCTCGTTCAACAGTAATGACACTACTGCTCAGTGCTCATTAACCAGGGACTAAAGTGTACCCTACATAGGGAGGGAACATCCCCATGCCCTTAGGAGTGTGCATTGATGCTACCAAAGAGTGGAATGAACTCTCACATATCCCGTTAGGTCTGAGTGTCCCTGTGTTCTAAACGGACTTCATTCCTGAAGAGAAGCACCCGAGTGGGCATTACTTCCTATCTTCCCTAAGGAGGGAACATTAAGAGCCCTTAGAAGTGGACATGCGTTTCCACGGGGAAAGAGAGTGACAGATAGAGAGATGAAGACAGACAGAAAGAAAGAGAGAAGAAGAAGAAAAGGCAGGAGGATGACGAGGAAGCAAAGAGGTAGAAGAAGAAGAAGAAAAAGAAGAAGAAGAAGAAGAAGAAGATAAGAAGAAGAAGAAGACAAAGAAGAAGACGAAGACGAAGACGAAGACGAAGAAGAAGAAGAAGAAGAAGAAGAAGAAGAAGAAGAAGAAGAAGAAGAAGAAGAAGAAGAAGAAGAAGAAGAAGAAGAAGAAGAAGAAGAAGAAGACAAATGAAGAGAAATAGAGAGAAGGACAGAAAGAGGAGGGAGATGCTCCCATGTGGGACTGGGAACAGAAAAAGCCCAGCAGCCTTGGGAATAATTGTGGAAAATAGGACATTTTACAGATGGAGGGTTGGAAGGATGGAGGGATGGGATGTAAACACCATAGGAATTCTATTGAAAGGAAAGTGGAACAGTGAAGTAATGTTAGCTTCAGGTAGGTAGAGCACTAACTCTTGAAGAACAGTGAAGTATAGAGGGTAATGTTAGCTTCAGGTAAGTAGAGCACTAACCCCTAAGTCTTGGAGAGTGCTTATCGTGTACATTGTATTCCGGTGCATTAGACTGTGGAAAGTACAGTAAGTGCAATAGGAAGCCATAAACATGCAGGAATACACACACATGTAAGAACACACACGCAAACACACACACACATCAACTGGTCCTTACTCTCGCACACACACATGCAAACGGACACGGACACCCACACACACATTCCCTCTCTGGCCGGAACACACACACACACCCTGTCCATTGAGGTGAAACCAGGTGAAGAGAAGGCATTGCATTTTTTCTGCTTAGTATTCAATCCTGATCACTGCAGTGCACTATGCATGTTTGTCCTTGCAAATTTTCCTCTCCTCTCCTGCTCTCCCTCCCTCCTTCTTTCCGTCTGTCAGTCTCTCTTCTCTCTCTGTGCCCTCATATCACTCATTCTTTTACCATTTTCTCCCTCATTGTACCTCTCTCCCTCGCTCTCCCTCTCTCTCCCATTGTTTATCTCCAACACTTTATTAACCACTCCACACACATACGTTCTGTAGTAAAGTACCCACACTGCATGTGGGAAAAGCATACTTGTCCTAGAGAATAAACACACACAGGCAAACACACACAGGCTCTGGGCACTGAGTCATTGTGTCTGTATTTGTACAGGAACAGTCAGCAGAGAGCGGAGCAGCCGCTATTCTACAAAGACACACTGGAATCTTCTCCATCATTAAATACAACACACACACACACACACGGGCCAACTGTGTCCAAACCGTCAGAGACAGGGCCACCCGGAGATTGACTGGGTTGTCTGGTAAATGTACCCACGCTTCACAGACTTTGTGAGAGAGAGAGAGAGAGAGAGAGAGAGAGAGAGAGAGAGAGAGAGAGAGAGAGAGAGAGATTCAGTTAAAATGCAGAACTTTGCTATCCTGTCTCTTTCCATCCCTCTTTGCAAATCTCTCTCTCTACTTCTTTCTGTCCTGTCTTGTATTCCTGTCTGTCCATTCGCCTTTATTCTGCACATGTAGGCTGTTTCCCCAGCAGTCCATGGCCTGAGGTGCTTTGATACGGCTAAGCCCAGGATCGTCCCTCCATTGCTGCTCTCTCCTTCATTCCTCTCTCAAATCCTCCCTCTTTCATTCCCAGGCAGCAACAGTCCCTCGCCTCCTCCTCCTCCTCTTCCTTCTTGCTCCGCATCTCTCTCTCTCTCTCTCTTCCTCCTTCCCGCCAGCCTCTCTCCACTCTCATCCCCCTCTCCACTCTCATTCTCCCTCCCCTATACGGAGCTCTGCAGCATTACCGTCATCATCATTTCATGAGTTCCCTTCCTCTCACACACCTCTTCTCTGCAGTGCGCATGCGCACACACACACACATTCTCACACACACACACACACACAAACACATACGTGCACACACACCGATACACACAATGAATCTGTTTTTGCCTGGAAAGTGCCACAGGGGATTTCAAGATCGTGAACACACTAAGAGGGTTTACAGAAATCATCACGTTATCGACGTGGTGCACAGAGATTGACGGAGAGGTTTATTGTGTGTGTGTGTGTGTGTGTGTGTGTGTGTGTGCGAGCGTGTGAAATATATTACTTGTCAATTCATTGCACCTTAGGCAATGTTTGATTCGACTAGGTGGGCCTCACACCTAAATGGCTTGGCTACAAGAACTATTCTCTACTCCTGTGTAATTGCTCCACTGGTAATCAAAATGCCATTCACTTATCTCCACTGGCTTTTTCAGCAGCACCTCACATAGTACACTTCCAGGAAATTACAGCTGCATTATAATGGTCATGATTTGTGTTTACAGTACAGAACAGATTACACAACAGCTTCCTCAAACTCAAGGTGCTTTACGTTGTATAGGGGAAACTGGGGTAATACTTTCCACCATTTTGTGGTAAATGGGTGGCAGTTGTCTTTGATACAGCCTATTGACGTTCATTGATACGTTCTAAAGATTAATTTTGTTTCTAATGTAGGCCTAAACATTGTTTTACTGAGTGTAGCAATACACATATACAATTCAAGTGTCAAATCAATACAATTCAAGTATTCTCACCACATCATTGCTTTACCGCGGAAACCTGGTTAGCAGTTTTGATTGAACTGGGCCCTGTAGGTCTATGTAAAGAGGCTAATACAGGGCCGTAATAAGGAGAATTTGACGTCTGCCTGGCAAATCCCACAAATCTCCAAAAGCGTCAAGTTTTCTCTCGCCGGAGGACGGGAATCATCCCATCATCCTATTACCAGAAGGAGAAGAGGGGAAGACGAGAGTGGAGGATGGGAGAAAAAGGGAAGAGAGGAGAGGGGAGGGAAAGAACGGAAGAGGGTGAAAATGGGGAACTGAGTGGTAGAGGGGAAGACTGGATTGGTAGAGGGGAAGACTGGATTGGTAGAGGGGAAGACTGGATTGGAAGAGGGGAAGACTGGATTGGTAGAGGGGAAGACTGGATTGGTAGAGGGGAAGACTGGATTGGTAGAGGGGAAGACTGGATTGGTAGAGGGGAAGACTGGATTGGTAGAGGGGAAGACTGGATTGGTAGAGGGGAGAGAAAGAGAGAAGTGGACGAGGAGAAGGGAAGAGGGAAAAAGGGTGTTTAGGTGTTGGGGTTGTTCGCCCCCAGTCCTGTGCCAAATTATCCATTTTTACACGAGGGGAAAGAGTGTTCCCTCAGGGCCAAGAGGAAAGGCACCTTGCCAACCCTAACCCTACCCCTTCCCCAAGAGGATGTAGACTAGTGGTACAGAAGCCCTATGTCACATGAACACACACCCTGACTGCTACCTCTCCTTTCAATAATAATAATAATGATAATACATTGAATTTATAATGTGCTTTTCATTGAAAAACAATCTCTATAATGGTTCCTATGAATATAATTAAAGGCAGTATAAAGGAACAAAAACTAAATATTCACACACACTAAAAACTCCCAAACTACCTTTTATGTGACAAATGTTTCGGTCCGAGGTGGTTTTTTATCAGGTCAAACACTACCACATATCATCTCACACTGCAGTATACTGGATCAAGTTCATTCAGAGGTCGCTTGAGTGTCTCTCTGACAAGCTATAACTCTAGTACTATACCTTAGCTAGCCTACTATACCTTAGCTAGCCTACTATACCTTAGCTAGCCTACTATACCTTAGCTAGCCTACTATACCTTAGCTAGCCTACTATACCTTAGCTAGCCTGTATGACTGGCTCGACCCTTGGCCTGAAATCCATTCGTAACAACTTCTTGTGGCTATCTTTTACGTTACACGTTATACCTCAACTGATCCCAGGCTTCTTTTAATAATTGTTGCTCTAACTGGTGCTGGTTAGCACTGAGATAAATAGATCTGAACAGAAATCAGCTGTTAGAGGCATAAAGTGACCAGAGCCAACCCACTGGGCACACACTGGTTGAATCAACGTTGTTTCAACGTAATTTGTCAATGTATTGTGGAAAATACATTGGATTTGAAAAAAGTTATCAACCAGTACTGTTTTCATCTCGTTTCAACCAGCGTTGTAAACATTGAAATTAGAGTAAAACTTTAACTTAAATACATTGACTTGTATTTAAATGATGGTGTCCTTTGGGCAAATCAGATGTTAATGTAGCCTACATATACCCAACCTCACTCTGAATTTACTTTCACATACAGCTTGCGTAAGAAAAGTTAGAGGAGTTACTTTTAACTATTCAATGTTATTTAGGTAGTCTACGCAAATGAGTATGGAAGCTGATCAATGTCTCAATGCGTTGACATGGTAGCTCAGCTGAATTGAACACAGCTTGTTTCCAAAGCTAAGCAGGGTACATAGAGGTAGGCATCTGGATGGTAGACTTGTTCTCACTGTTGTGCATTACCCCTCATATACCAGTAGGAGTCACTGTTCAGGCAGGAATCGTTGGACTGTGGCATCAGATTTTATTTCAATATTCCTCTATTTTGGTTGATGGCATGATATTGAAACAATGACGTTAATTCAAACATACCATTTTACTATCAACATTGAAACAAGGTCAAATAACATATGTCTTATGTGGTCCTCTGTAGAGCATGGCGCTTGTAACACCAGGGTAGTGGGTTCGATCCCCGGACCACCCATACGTAAAAATGTATGCACGCATGACTGTAAGTCACTTTGGATAAAAGCGTCTGCTAAATGGCATATTATTATTATTATCAAATATGAAATTCAACATAATTTCAACCACCCAATATATATTTAATATATTTCTATATGGAATTTTCAATGCAATTTCAACATATACATAGTTCTAATGATTATGTTGAAATTAGATTGATGTAACAAACTGTTAGTCAAGTTAAGTCAATGTATTTAAGTTGAAGTTTTACCCTAATTTCAATGTTTACAACACTGGTTGAAATTAGATGAAAACAGTACTGGTTGATGACTTTTTTCAAATCCAATGTATTTTCCACGTTAATTCCACCTCACAATTTGTTAACAAATTACGTTGAAACAACATTGATTCATCCAGTGTGTGCCCAGTGGGAAGATCTATCTGCACTGCAGCACCCTGTGGCACTCTGCTCTCCTCTGCCGGTCCCCTATCAGGCTAATGGAGAGGTGGTGCTTTGCCAAACTAAACTCACATGACACAAGTCACCTTGCCTGGCACTTGGAGACTTGTGTTCGCTCCCAGAGGCAAATGCCAAGTCTTTAGCTCAGTGGGCTAGCACAGCTATCATGACATTGACTCCAGGGCACACACAGGGCACGGTTCAAATACTTTCAGACTGCATCCTTCCTTTCCTTCCTTTCTCAAGGTTATTACTGATGTATATGATTGGATGACAGAAGGATGCACGTTTAAAGTATAAGAATGGGGCCAGTCACTCACTAACTGAAGGAAGGAAAAAAGGATGCATGTTTAGAGTTTTTGAACGGGGCCAGTCACTAACTTACTGAAGGAAGGATGGAAGGAAGGAAGCATATTTAAAATATTTGAATGGGGCCAGTCACTAACTTACTGAAGGAAGGATTTTAGGAAGGATGCATATTTAAAATATTTGAACAGGGCCAGTCCCTGACTAACTGAAGGAAGGATGGAATTATGCATGTTTAAAATATTTGAAATGGGGACTGTCCCTTATGAACTGAAAGGACACTAAGGAACAGGATGTGTGGGCAGAACATAAGGGGTGATACAACATTAGATGATGCAGGGATTGACAGAGAGAGAAAGTGTCTGTGTGTGTGTCTGTGTCTGTGTGTGTGTGTGACAGAAAGGCTATAGGAGTGATCCCTGCCGCTACTCAATTCAGGAAGAGAAAAATATAAGTTTTGTGGTGCAGCGCCATAACACACTGTTGCCTGGACTCTATACAATAGAATCTTGTTATGGGAAACACAGGGCCTGTAACCTATATGATTCATACCTCTATACATAAACCTACATACAGTCAATGGTCTGCATTCTGCTAGTAAATAAATTACATCGATTGAATTTATTAGATCATTCAAAAACAGGCTACACATAAAGTCATGTCACCTGTCGGTAGATTACCTCTCACGCATGTTAAAAAAAAAACTTTATAAATAATTAACAAAAATAACTAAGCTTTTTTTATTTTTTTCTCCGACTGAATTCAAAAGCCCCCTTGACTGGGCCCCATGTGCGAACACCGGCGCTGAAAGCCTTCAGTTCCCCCGACGTTTGTCGCATCTCTCCCCGCAGAGGGGCCCCGCTGCCACCGCAGTGGATGCAGTTCACACGAAACACTCCGCACTGGTACAATCGACGAATACAAGGGCGAAAACGATGTGGCTGGGGTACACGCTGCAAACCAGCCAGCACTGTGTAAGGGAAGCCAAGTAACCGGCCGCTGAGGGCGGGCCACGGGTGGGCAGCACGCACATCTGTAAAATAAAAGAGAAATGGGAGAGAACCACGGGCGGTTTTGATGCACACGGTGGCCGGTTGCTTCTGAAAAGCACTCGGCTGCATGGGAATGTGCAACAGAGGAGCAGTAACGTTCAGGGAAAACCACCGGCGGGAGGTGTGCGTGTCAGTATGGGGAAGAGGAGGAGAGATGCAGCCCATCTCCCCTTTTTCTTTCTATATTTAGAGGTAGAAGAGGAGAGAGGGGGGGGGATCCAGCCAAAATAGGATCCAGCCAAACAGAAACCTTAGCAGAAAAACGGCAAGGTGGTGTAAAAGGAGGGGAGTGCAACATTTGTATGCACAGGGAAATTTGAGACCGTTTTTTCACGCAATGTCAACCACACTCCAAATAGGCTACTCTGTCACATGCGTTTCCCATTACATTTACTAAAGAACAACACAGAAATGCCAATCCGCAGCAGCAGCAACCTTTAAATAGGCCACAGACAGACCAATAGGGCCTGGAAATGAAAAGTTTCCCGCTGGTCAATGCCACCACAGAGGACCCACTACAAATACCGGTTAGTGATAAATAAAACTGCTGACAGGGAAAGGTGAGATCCCTGCCGGCTCGAGCATGCGCGCGGGTAAGTCTGTCAGAGTGCGCACGACACACTTTTGAAGTATACAGTACAAAGGAATCTAGTTCTAGTTCACACACGCGACATGCGCCGGTTTATTTTCGGCACCCGTGTCCCCTATTCACAGATTGTTTACAAACACCTGAGGAGAGAAAGAGATAACTTACACACCGAGACAAGGACGATTTAGCCCCATTTAAAAAGTGGAACACCCAACATCAAAGTCATCTAATATACGTTTTCGCTCTTGAGCTCTATGGTCACGTCACCAATGAGTTGATTCCTGGGTGAATAGTATTTTTCATGTGCCATGCAGTAGGCTAGCCTATTTCTACACTATGGATAGAAAGAAAATGAAGATTTTCGCAAGCTATGCAGTTTCCGGGGGAGTGGCCGATAACATTGGGAAAACTGATCCCCCTAAACTTATAATAGGCTATACTGTTTATTTTAGGCCTATAGTCTGTTGGGGGTACTCGAGGACTGGAGTTGGGAAACACTGGTCTAGGCTACACAAAGTGATCAACGTGGTTTGAAAATAAACCTGGCTGAGTTGTTCCCTTGACGCTCAGTGACTTATCTTACAATCAATGAGACCTGAGAGAGTTGAGTCAGTCAGTGAAGTTTGAACACTTTGGAGACCAGCGGTATGAACTGAATGATATAACTCAGTCACATAACGTGTCCTGGACAATCAACACATTGAGTAGGCCTAGGCTATCAGTGACACCAAGTTGCCTGGTCGCATTGTTGTAACATAATAGGTTGCTGCAAAGTAAGATTGCAAGAGCAGGCCATTATACAGTCAGACACTTTAGTTCACAAGAGTAGAAAGGATTGTAAAGTCGTAAAAGGGAGAGGCCTAGGCGCTGTCCAGTGCTGAAACAGGCCTACAGAATGCCTCTGTCCGGTTCTATAATCAAGCTACAGAATGCCGTTGTCCAGTGCTGAAATAGGCCTACAGCCTGCCGCTGTCCGGTGCTGAAATACAGAAGGTGTGAGTGAAGCTGTCCGGTTCTAGAGCAGGGATGGAAAAGCCAGTCCGCAGGGGTCGGAGTTGTGCCAAACTTTTCGCCAATCCCTAGCAAACACAGCTGATTAAACTAATTGCATTCTAAACTGGAAATCATGATTCGTTGATTATTGGAGTCAGGTGTTTTAGCTGGGGCTGGGGCAGAAGTGTGACACCAACCAGGCCCCAGAGGACTGGAGTTGCCCCTGTTCTAGAGGCCTGCATTTCAGAGGACAGCTCTGCCTAGGCCTGCTAGTCTCCATCGTTTCTCGCCTCTACTACTTTACCTACTCACCTTTCTACCTGCTCATTTAGAGTAAAATGACGGGCTCTACTCATATCGTTTGACCAAAATAGCCATAGCATTCCATGTAGCCTACATAATATACAGAACGGGATAAATCATGGACAACATGTCAGTTAAAAAAGCGAACCAATGTGAAACAATAAGCACTAATTACCTATAAGCACCATTTGCCTAGAAATGTGGCCACTTCCATCTGGGGGAAGACTGTATGCTTACTACTAAGGGCTTTGTGTGCAAAATTGGGACTGGAATGAGTTGCATTTAATAGTTAGCCTATTACCCTAATTTACATGAAGTCCATAAAACACTTGCTCATCCATAGCAAATGGGAGAATGAATAGGCTAACTGTTCATTTGCAGGATGTTGTTGGTGTTGTGGACTAATAGGTGCCTATAGGAAATATGGTGCCGGGGTCAAATAACTACATACCGTTAGGTCTATATACAGATCAGCTGAATATTTGGCCTAGTCCTAAAGAGAGTCATAAAACGTTTTTTGGGGGTGATTTATTCTTCCTCACGAGCGCTGGTCTATCTGAGAGGGGAACACAGCTATGACCGACCGACTGTGTCATCAGCCAAGAGGCGTGAGGAGGCGCGTGACACGGACAGAGCTGGATAACACAGAGGTTAAACAGATTTTTTCCTGACATGTCATCAAATATCACGCGCTCCCTCTGATATCTAGGGAAACCTCGGTAGCAGCACATTCTCAAAAGCACAGTGTGTGTGTGTGTGTGTGTGTGTGTGTGTGTGTGTGTGTGTGTGTATGTGTGTGGTAATTGTAACACGAGTGAAACTGGACCAGGGTCCTTCGTGAAGTTTACAAGGTAGACAAGGGTACATTTCTCTCTTGAGGCGTGATATTGAGCGCCCGTCCGTCAGTCCGTCTGTACACACACACACACCATATATGGCAGAATAATTCAAACTGACCAAACAGCGCAAGCGTAGTACACGAAAGGAGGTCAGAAATGAAAAAAACATAACCTTTACGGGCATGATGTGAAAAAGGAGACTAGTCAGCCATTCTAGAGCTTGACAGGTAGAGAAACTAACAGCGGGCACTCGGCTATCGCCTACCCGCATTACACCCCTCCCCTCTCTCAATGTCTGTGTGTGTGTGGGGGGGGGGGGTTGGAAAGCCAGTGCAACTCAATGCGTAAAGTGGGGGCTTCGCTTTACAAAGAACACCATTTGGTGGAGACAGCCACGTGAATGGTGCAGACGGAGACATATGGATTAATCAATAAGCGGATACGCACATCCAAGCTTGCAATGCTAAGCTAAAACAAAATACGCGAGAGGGGAAAAGCGACCCCATCCAATAGTTTTAGTGCTTTTATTCTCGATCGAAGTCTTAAAAAGGGCTAGCACAAACACCCCCCTCTCTCTCCGCCTCCCCCTCTCCTCTTCTCTCTTTCCCTTTTTCTCTACTTTTCCACCGCTGCTTCGTGTGCTGCGCTGCAGCAGAAATCGGCGCGCAGTCAGCTACTATCGGCACTGCAGTGCTACGCTATAGCACAACAAGAGAGAGTAGGAGAGAGGGGGGTAGAGAGAGAAGGGGGGGGCTAGAAGGTGATAATAAGCAATCCAGCGCACACCCCTGCATCCGTGATAATAAAACAAGTCGTGTGTCATATACGATAAAGAGTTGAGGGATACACTGTCCGCACCGCAGAGCGATGACGACATTCACCCACAGTGCGAAGAATAAGCCACCACCAACTGAGATGCTGTTTCTCACTATCAGGGGGGACTCTGTTGTCAATTATGTAGCCTAATCAATGCTATGTTAGAGTCCTTTTTTCCTCTCCGTGCAACACCATTTCCCATTATTTCATAATATATTAAAGACGTTTTTATCCAAAGCGATTTACAGTCATGTGCGCACACATTTTACGCATGGGTGGCGCGGGGATTTGAAACCCCAATCCTGGCATTGCAAGCGCCATGCTCTACCAACTGAGCCATACATGACCACAGCATGTATTATGTTTTCAAACAGGTCAGGGGTCTCATTTATCAATCAATTTGCATGTGCAACAAATTATTGGGATTTATCAAACATATACGCATGTTTTCATTGATAAATCAGAGCCATACTATATTTGTGCGCTCATGAACAAGCGCAACAACCCCGGCTGGAAAGTGCCCTTCATTCACATTTTAGAGTAACAAAAACGCCCTTATTTGCTGTGGGATTAGGAGATGTTGGAACTGGGCCATGATAGTTTCTAAAGTGCAATAGCAAATTTGATCAAATTTATGTAGAGGTGTGCGCAGAATGTTTTAATCTTTTGCAGTGACTTTTTCAAACAAAAAACGCATGCCGCCTATAGCAAGTGCCAAACACTGGCTGCGCATTCTGCAAGATTGATTGTCTATTGAAACATTTAAAAGTAAATGCTGCCTACAGCCAACACAAAATAGGAATTGCTGTTCAATATTTAGTTTATCAATACATGATAAATACATGCTATAGGCTCGGAGATGAAACAGGTTATTATGTCACGCTCCTATCGCTCATTTTACATTTACGTTTTAGTCATTTAGCAGACGCTCTTATCCAGAGCGACTTACAGTTAGTGAGTGCATACATTATTTTTAATTATTTTTTCATACTGCCCCCCCCCCGCTCCTATCGCACAACACTACTGTAGCCTACTAATACTGTCATAGGCTCCCGGACTATTTACTAATATGGATAAATAGTAGATTCATATTTGTTGTGTAGCGGGAATAAACCAGTCATGTCAGAAAGAGTGAGACATGCCCTGCAATATGATTATGATTTAGGCCTATATAATATAAGTAAAATACATATATTAGGCGACATGCTGCTATGCGATCTTATCAACAACAAATGCATCTGTTTTATCATTAGGCCTAGGTTTGAATGTTTTTATGAGCCTCCCATTATTATAATTACCGTGCATCAAACACCTCAATTTCCCCCAAAATAATGTGTTTTCTTGCAATACAGTTGATCAACCACTAGGTGTGCATACGCATGGTCTGAGATTTGCGTGGAGATACAGTATGCACACTTTCCGGTCAAGTTAAAAAATGATAAATACCAACCTTTGCGGAAAAACTGGCGCACGCAAGGTTTAGAGTATTTTCTATGCACAAGCACTTTTGATAAATCACTTCCCTGGTACCTTACTATACTGCAAACCTTTAGGAACCTGACAGACAAGGTCACTTGTGCCCTCACTAACTTATAGGCCAGCAAACTATGCCATTCAGCTAGATTTCACTCCACTTAAAACCAAGGATTCACCATGCTTTCATTCTTCAGTCATTAATTCCCAGCTCTGTTAACATCTCTGTTACAAAGGAAGCCTGCAAGAGACAGCAACACAAGCATCTACAACATCCAGTCACTGAATGACGGCAGGAGGACCGAGTGGGTGGTTTATCTGAGATATTTAGGGCTATGAACGGTTTTTAATGTTTTCCCCCCTGCATGCAGTCTCTTCATACAGGCCAAACCAGGGACCAGGCATGCAGGCGCTGCCCGGTCAATACTGTACACTGTCTTGATGTGCCCAGTTGACAGAAAATACTCTTTTAACACACAATAATCTGGGTCACGGCACAGCTTTGTCTCCGTAAATGGATATGGATCTTTAGAGACAATTAAGCATGAGGAGGGAGAGAGAGGAGGAGAGAACAGGACTATTGTGGTAGCGACTCTGCTATAGTTACATTTAGTACAGCCTCTACCGAGTGGGTTAATCATATTGGCACAGGTGAGGGTGTGCTTCCGCTTCCCTCCAAAGTGTCTGGTGGTGTAAAGTCACGTCTCACTTGGAATAACCCCCTTGATTCTCTTCACAATGTCTTGCAATATGACGTTCAAAATGTGACCGTCCCAAACAACACAAGCTCATCTGTGATTGGTTTACTTCTGTTGTGTTATAAACAGTGGTGGAAAAAGTACTTGATTGTCATACTTGAGTAAAAGTAAAGATACCTTAATAGAAAATGACTCAAGTAAAAGTGAAAGTCACCCAGTAAAATATTACTTGAGTAAAAGTCTAAAAGTATTTGGTTTTAACTGTACTTAATTACAGTGGTGGAAAGAGTACTCAATTGTCATACTTGAGTAAAAGTAAAAAGCACAAGTAAATGCTATACATCAAATTCCTTACATTAATAAGCAAACCAGATGGCACGATTTTCTTATTTTTTATTTTATTTACGGACAGCCAGGGGCACACTCCAACACTCAGACATCATTTACAAACGCAGTATTAGTGTTTAGTTAGTCCACCAGATCAGAGGCAGTAGGGATGACAATGCGTTATATTGATAGGTGTGTGAATTGGACCATATTGCTGATCTGCCTGAGCATTCGAAATGTAACAAGTACTTTTGGATGTCAGGGAAAATGTATGGGAGTAAAAATATATATTTTTTCTTTAGGAATGTAGTGGGAGAAAAAGTTAAAGTTGTCAAAAATATAAATAGTAAAGTACAGATACTTCAAAGTATTTTTTACTTAGTAACTTTAAACCACTGGTTATAGAGCAAGAAACCTTACCCCTGTTTTTTATTATGTTACTAATCAACCACGCAGTGCAAAGCAAAAGTCCATTCAGAAGCATCAGCTTGTTTTGGATCAGCCCACAGTAGGCCTATAGCATTGTAGCCTACAGGACAGGACCATGCAAGCTCAATCATGGAGTGGTTATTTCAGCTTACCGGGCATTTTCTCCATGCACATCACACTGTAAACTCCCTCATCTGTGAAGGTAGTAGTACTAGCCCCAATGATGACATGGGAACACAATACTGCAGGCTTTTGTTTCCCGGGGGTTTGTGTTAGAGGGCGCAACGGGCTTAGAATCAAAGTCTACGTCCTAAAAGGCACCGTATTCCATATAATAGTGCACTTATTTTGACCAGAGTCCTATGAGTAGCCCCGGATAGTTGTTTAGATGATAGAGCAGAGGGGTACTGAGCAGCAATAGGTCTATCCAGTGTTTTCCCTCTCCTGGCTGCAATGACAAAACCAAACTCATTTTAAGTGATTAGAAAAGTAATTTGACATTAGGCTACTTACATCGATTGCATTTATTAATTTCATTTAAGCATTCGAAAATTCAGCTGAAATAACTTCACTTTATAGTCTGAGGGGATAAACGCCAAATGTGGAGAATTCAACGCCCAAACCTGGAGGGTTATCTTGGCAACACTACCTGCTGAGTAAGCCTGGGAATCGACCTAGCTGTAATTTCTCTCTGGGGTAGGGTGACATTGGCCCTAGACACTGATCTAAGGTTAGATTTGCATTCCCTCCTCCTATTGGGTTAGGTTAGCATTGGAGGAGAGTAAACTGATCCTAGATCTGCTTCTGAGGGCAACTTCTATACCTGGAGCTCTCACACTGGCAGTGTCCCAAATGGCACCCTATTCCCTATAGTGCACTACTTTTGACCAGACCAATAGGACTCTGGTCAAAAGAAGTGCACTATTATAGGGAATACGGTGCCTTTTAGGACGTAGACTTTGATTCTAAGCCGGTTGCGCCCTCTAACACAAACCCCCGGGAAACAAAAGCCTGCAGTATTGTGTTCCCATGGAGACAGCATCCTTGGAGGTCAGGTAGAGGGCACCACCCCAGAAAGACAACATCAGGTGAGTTAATCGCATAGAATTAGACTTAGTAGAACAGATACACAGCTCTAAAAACCCACCGAATTGCATAGATAGAATGTCCATTCTACCAAGGACATGCGTTTAGAAGGACGAGGAGCTATAGCCGCCCGCAGGACGACTTTTGATATAAATTACGCCTGTTGTGTGACGGTGAATATTCTAGTGTCACTCCATGTACGAAGACCTCAGGCTTAAACAGAAGCAATCAGTCCTATACAGACCATTGATGATTATACCATTTTTAATCAAGAGCGGAATTCCTTAGTTTCCTTCTCTTGACACCTTACCTTACACCTTAAATAGGTCTGTGTGTTCTCTATAGAACGCCTTGGTTCTACTAATTCTATTTCTATGTCAAGCCTTCACCTGTGATAGCCTACTGTCGCCTGGCTCCAGAATACAGCATAGCATATATCCTGTTGCCAGGGAACCACATGCATTCAGTGTCACCCGCGTGAAGGTGTTAATTTGTGTTTGTGAGCCGTTGTAACAGGTAAGGTTACAGGCCTGGCCTGCATATCCTCAACAGTCAACACATTTCAGCCAACAGTTCCTGGTTATGAATGCTCCCTCATCTCCGCAGATGCGTAGTCCTAACTGAATACTCATACAGATGTGTCTTTGTTCATTTGTCACAGGTGCAGGCCTGTTGATGTCCCTGTTTTCACACACAGATAGCCTATCAGCTTGAAAGAAAACAGTGGGTAGCCTTCAATAAAAAAGCCACCACACTGAAGATAATAGGCTATATGGTTTGTCATGTTGAAGGGGAATAACCAACCGCTGGGGCGTCATACATACAGGGCCACATGTGACACCGGCCTACTGTATGTCACCAACATGGCTGACTAGGCCTACACTGTAAAGGGGTTACTGTGAATTTGTCAGTAGCTTACAGGCAGCTCAGTGGCAAGTACAATTCTGTATTTCATATTACAGTTCACAGTATCAAAGCAAGTACTGCGTAATGACACACAGTACAATACCATAAAATTGACTATATTATACTTTTAAAAAGATAATGCTACCATAATCGGAGTGAATAAATGAATGACTGAATTAAATTAGTTTAGAGGTTTGTATTTCACAGTATTTTACTGTAATTACAGTACCGTTCGAAATACAGCAATTTTTCCCGCTCACAACAATTTCCCACAATGACCATAATTTACAGTATGCTGCTGTAAAACATTTCAAAGTATTTTACTGTTGATAATACACACAATTACTGTATCATTTACAGTTTTCCATTAGTGTATGTCAACACAAGCAAAATGAGATAGGCAATTGATAGGCAACTGTAAACAATTGGTCAGTCAACATACAGAGGCAAGCAAAGCATTAATTCAAAATGTTGGTTGGCAACAAAACCCTAAACTAACTAAGCCTAAAATAACCCTTCACTTGTATAAATTGCGACTGTGGGAGAGGAGATGGAGATGTTGATTGGCGGGAAAGACAGGTGCAATGGTGACAGGTAGGTTGTTCAAACAGCAGGAGAGCATGGTCAAAGGTTTAGGTCTAGATTAGAATGAAAAGTGAGTTAATTAAGTAATTTCTGTGGAGGGCACAAACATTACAAAGGTTCCATTCATTAACGATTAACTTCTTTAGGTTTTAACCTTATTTGAGTTAGATAAGTGGACACTGGACTAGTTTACAAAACTAGCTGCTTAAAATGCGCGAAAATCACAGCCAGGGTGCGCAAAACGCGGGTAGCCTATAGACTGGAGAGGGAAGCAGCACGAGAAGGCTTGTTAAAACCCAAAAGTTATTGGTGTGAAGAGATAAATTGAGAGGAGGTAAAGAGAAGGGGTGAAAGTGAGATGGAGAGAGTGAAAGGCAAGGAGAGAGAGTGAAAGGCAAGGAGAAAGAGAGAGATGCGCAACGGGGGAGTGGACAGTGCGGAAGACGAGAGAGTGAGCGAGAAGAGATAATGCGCTAATCGAGATTGAATGATGCGCTCGATGACAACGGGCGCTAGAGGTCCACAAAGAACGACAATTTAATCAAGCGTGGGAAAGCGTGTGTGTGTGTGTGTGGGGGGGTAGTATGCAGTACGCTCGAGACGCAGTGGTAACCGGGAAATAATGCGTAAAAATGGAGAAGGAGAGAGGGACGAGGTACATGGGAGAGGGTCTCCCCACACAACTGTAATAGCGTACTGTGGAGCTAAATTAAATAATTTATAAAAATAGAGAAAATAACACACCATAGGCCACAACAGTCCATTTCCAATCGGCAACATCATTTCTAGGCACACCAGCACTGGTCTGAGTTGGCTGCTTTTTGGAAATCCCTAACCGATGTTTATGACAGTCACTGTTCTTTTTCTTCCAACTAATTTTCATTGACTATCAAAGCGAACATCACCATCATTCTGACAAGAACACAATGAACACCATTCCAACACACCCTCCCTCATCATCGTATTAACTTTGGACATAGCAGTCAACTTTCATAGACTGCAGTCTGTACACATGACGTCCATTATAAAATACGTCAGGGATATTCAATATATAGCCTAAATAAGCAGTAGGCTATGCGGGATCTCCCTCTTCTAAATCCAGTTTAACATTCCAGTGCACTTGCAATAGACTTTTGTGGGACGGCAAAACATTTTCAAGAGGAAATGTCACAACGAGAGAGAGAGAGAGAGAGAGAGAGAGAGAGAGAGAGAGAGAGAGAGAGAGAGAGAGAGAGAGAGAGAGAGAGAGAGAGAGGACTCACCTTGGCATTCTTGGAAGAATATGGATCCTCAAAAAGATTCCAGAAATAGGGTTGCCACACACTCCACCAGCTCCTCTTGCGCCCGTCTTCATGCAGGCACAGCCTCTTGAGCTCTCCGTCCGCAGTCAGCTCCAGGTCGTCTTCCGGCTCCTCTGGCTCGGGCTGCTCGAAGCTGTCCAGCGCCTCTTCGGCATCCCTGTGTTGACGGTAGTTCATCCAGCAGCACGCCTCCACGTCCGTCTCGTCGATGCCCCAGAAGGCGAGTTCCTCCTCGAACAGTGGTCCGCACACATCGTTGGGACAGTGAAGCTTGCCTGTGCGGTAGTAGTTGAGGATGAATGTGAATGTGCCGGGGTGGCGGTCGAAGAAGAACTCGTCGATTTTGGGGTCGTAGTCGAAGTTGCTAAACGCGTCCGGATCGGTAAGCCAAGATAAGCGGGTACCGGGCAACGTCTTGAGGGTGCTGCGGTAAGTCTCGTGTCGCACCCCTCCGCAGTTTATTACGATTTTCTCGCTGTCTGACGGACAAGTCATGTCTGCACTGTAACATGCTTTGTTGGGCGACTTGTTCCCACCCTTGCGTCCTTTGAAAGAGGAGACACACACCGAACTGAGCATAGGGTGAAAAAGGGAGGGAGAGGAAGAGAGATAGAACACAAGGGGGAGGGGGGAAGGAGGAGTCTGTGGAGAGGGAAAGAGAGAGGGGTAGAATATTTAGTGGAAAAGGATGGAGTATGGTTTTGATTTTTTAACATGAGGGTCAAATCTACAAATGAGGGTAAAATCTTTGAAATACAAATAGACCATAGCTTATCATGTGTGCACTGACTGCACCATACATACAGTTGAAGTCGGAAGTTTACATACACCTTAGCCAAATACATTTCAACAATTCCTGACATTTAATCCTAGTAAAAATTCCCTGTCTTAGGTCAGTTAGGATCACCACTTTATTTTAAGAATGTGAAATGTCAGAATAATTGTAGAGAGAATGATTTATTTAAGCTTTTATTTATTTCATCACATTCCTAGTGGGTCAGAAGCTTACATACACTCAATTAGTACTTGGTAGCATTGAAATTGTTTATCTTGGGTCAAACCTTTTGGGTAGCCTTCCACAAGCTTCCCACAATAAGTTGGGTGAATTTTGGCCCATTCCTCCTGACAGAGCTGGTGTAACTGAGTCAGGTTTGTAGGCCTCCTTGCTCGCACACGCTTTTCCAGTTCTGCCCACACATTGATGGCCACTCCAATACCTTGACTTTGTTGTCCTTAAGCCATTTTGCCACAATTTTGGAAGTATGCTTGGGGTCATTGTCCATTTGGAAGACCCATTTGCGACCAAGCTTTAACTTCTTGACTGATGTCTTGAGATGTTGCTTCAATATATCCACATAATTTTCCTTCCTCATGATGCCATCTATTTTGTGAAGTGCACCAGTCCCTCCTGCAGCAAAGCACCCCCACAGCATGATGCTGCCACCCCCGTGCTTCACAGTTGGGATGGTGTTCTTCGGCTTGCAAGCAGACCCCTTTTTCCTCCAAACATAATGATGGTCATTATGGCCAAACAGTTCTATTTTTGTTTCATCAGACCAGAGGACATTTCTCTAAAAAGTACGATCTTTGTCCCCATGTGCAGTTGCAAACCATAGTCTGGCTTTTTTATGGCGATTTTGGAGCAGTGGCTTCTTCCTTGCTGAGCGGCCTTTCAGGTTATGTCGATATAGGACTCATTTTACTGTGGATATAGATA
Source organism: Coregonus clupeaformis (assembly GCF_020615455.1). Lineage (NCBI taxonomy): Eukaryota > Metazoa > Chordata > Actinopteri > Salmoniformes > Salmonidae > Coregonus > Coregonus clupeaformis. The sequence continues at coordinate 3,184,351 of NC_059226.1, forward strand.
CTTTTGTACCTGTTTCCTCCAGCATCTTCACAAGGTCCTTTTGTTATTCTGGGATTGATTTGCACCAAAGTACGTTCATCTCTAGGAGACAGAATTCCTGAGCGGTATACATTTACATTTACATTTTAGTCATTTAGCAGACGCTCTTATCCAGAGCGACTTACAGTTAGCGCATACATTATTTTATCGAACCCACAACCCTGGCGTTGCAAACGCCATGCTCTACCAACTGAGCTACATCCCCTGCCGGCCATTCCCTCCCCTATCCTGGACGACGCTGGGCCAATTGTGCGCCGCCCCATGGGTCTCCCGGTCGCGGCCGGCTACAACAGAGCCTGGATTCGAACCAGGATCTCTAGTGGCACAGCTAGCACTGCGATGCAGTGCCTTAGACCACTGCGCCACTCGGGAGTATGACGGCTGCTTGATCCCATTGTGTTTATACTTGTGTACTATTGTTTGTACAGATGAACGTGGTACCTTCAGGCGTTTGGAAATTGCTCCCAAGGATGAACCAGACTTGTGGAGGTCTACTATTCTTTTTCTGAGGTCTTGGCTGATTTATTTTGATTTTCCCATGATGTCAAGCAAAGAGGCACTGACTTTGAAGGTAGGCCTTGAAATACATCCACAGGTACACCTCCAATTGACTCAAATGATGTCAATTAGCCTATCAGAAGCTTCTAAAGCCATGCCATCATTTTCTGGAATTTTCCAAGCTATTTAAAGGCACAGTCAACTTAGTGTATGTGTCACGTTTGTTTAAAGACGGGTCGGACCAAGGCGCAGCGTGATATGCGTACATGTTTATTTAACGATAAACACACGACAAAGGAAACGAAACGTGAAGTCCAAAGGTACAACACAACAAACCTTACACGGAACAAGAACCCACAACTAGACAGTGCCAAAAGGCTGCCTAAGTATGATTCCCAATCAGAGACAACGAGCGACAGCTGCCTCTGATTGTGAACCACACCGGCCAACATAGAAATACAAATCTAGAATATTCACACCCTGACCAAACTAGCGTGACAGTACCGCCCCCACAAAGGTGCGGACTCCGGCCGCACAAACCTGACTGAATAGGGGAGGGTCCGGGTGGGCTTCCAGCCTCGGTGGCGGCTCCGGCGTGGAGCTGCTGCCCGGAGCTGGCTTGGGCACCGGTGGGGCGGACTGCTCTGGCTCCGGAGTGGAGCTGCTGACTGGAGCTGGACTGGGCACCGGTGGAGCAGACCGCTCTGGCTCCAGAGTGGAGCAACCGACCGGATCTGGATCAGGCACCGGTGGAGCGGACTGCTCTGGCTCCAGAGTGGAGCCACTGACTGGTGCCGGACCAGGCACCGGTGGAACGGGCACGGGCCGGACTGGCGACGCGCACCACTGGCTTGGTGCGAGGAGCAGGAACAGGCCGGGCCGGACTGGCGACGCGCACCACTGGCTTGGTGCGAGGAGCAGGAACAGGCCGGGCCGGACTGGTGACGCGCACCACTGGCTTGGTGCGAGGAGCAGGAACAGGCTGGGCCGGACTGGGAACACGCACCACAGGCTTGGTGCGAGGAGCAGGAACAAGCCGGGCCGGACTGGGAACACGCACCACTGGCTTGGTGCGATGAGCAGGTACGGGGGCGTACTGGACTGGGAACCAGCGCTGGAGATCTATGACTGTCTCCGTCCTTTACACTCCGCGCCCCGTCCTCCTCCAGTGAGGACTCCTCCTTGAGCCCCCACGAGTGCAGTGGTCGGGGCTCCTCTCTGTCGCTCCCCGACCACCCTTTTAGCCCCCCCAAAATGTTTTATTGGGGCTGTCTCTCCTTCTCCACCTTGATCCCTTTCAGGGCCTCCATCTGCCTTGCCAGATCCTCTCTTATCTCCCACCAAGTCCATACTCTCTGCCCCTCCACCTGTGTCCAGGGTGTCTGCTGCTCCTGGGCACGCTGCTTGGTCCTCGTTTGGTGGGTTCTTCTGTCACGCTCGTTGAAGGACGGGTCGGACCAAGGCGCAGCGTGATATGCGTACATGTTTATTTAACGATAAACACACGACAAAACAACAAAGGAAACAAACCGTGAAGTCCAAAGGTACAACACAACAAACCTTACACGGAACAAGAACCCACAACTAGACAGTGCCAAAAGGCTGCCTAAGTATGATTCCCAATCAGAGACAACGAGTGACAGCTGCCTCTAATTGGGAACCACACCGGCCAACATAGAAATACAAATCTAGAATATTCACACCCTGACCAAACTAGCTAGAGTTCTGTAGGCCAGGGCGTGACAGTATGTAAACTTCTGAAAATATTCTGTGAAATAATCTGTCTGTAAACAATTGTTGGAAAAATTACTTGTGTCATGCACAAAGTAGATGTCCTAACCGACTTGCCAAAACTATAGTTTGTTAACAAGAAATTTGTGGAGTGGTTGAAAAACGAGTTTTAATGACTCCAACCTAAGTGTATGTAAACTTCCGACTTCAACTGTATATACACTTAAACCTACAGGCTAGTTAGAGAAACCATTCACCCAATAGTGACTGAAACCACAGCTAATTAACAGGCTAATTCACCAGTTCTATAGGCTAGTTAACAACAGCATATGAACATGAGACAGATGAGGGGAGGTTAGGAGGTGAGGTGTTTCCTTTTCAATAGAGGTGCAGGTGCAGGTTACTATGGCGACAGCAGGTGACCATACACTGATGAGATGGAGCATGACATAAGGGGCACTGCATGAGAAACCTTGTGTTATCATTAGGGTCCGTAGTGGACACGGTGAGGAATAGTGAAGAAAACACACACATGTGCACACACACATACACACGTACACACAGACACACCGGTAGGGCAATGTTGAATTGGGGAGAGGTAACGTTTTAATGTGATATTACATAACGAATGGGTCCCTCTCTTCTCTCTATTCCCCCCTCCTCTCTCCCTCTCCCCCCTGCATGGCCCCACTCTTCCCGTCCTCCTGTCTTTCAATTCACTAAACCACTTTCTTCAATTAGAGAGGAGTGAGATGAATATGACAGAGTGTTTCACGCCCCCTCCCTCCCGCCGTCTCTCTCTCTCTCCATCCCTCCGTCTCTCGCTCTCTCCAAGCTTCAAGCTTATCCAATGGGAGAGAGGGGAGAGTAGAGTGGGAAAGAGACAGAGTGTGAGGAGAGGGGGAGAGGAGAGCTAGAGGCAGAACGATTATTTGCTGAGCTGCACAAAATGGGGAGAAAAGACTGCAGACCATTAATGCACCCTGTTCTCTCTACCTCTCTCTTGCGCTCCTCTCTCCCGCGCTCTCACTCTTCCCCTCTCTCTCTCCCTCTCTCTCCCTCTCTCACCCATCTCTCTCCCTCTTCCTCTTCTCTCTCCTCTCCCCCCTCTCCTCTCTTCTTCTCTCCCTCTCTCGTTCTCAGTGCAAAGCTAATGTGCCGTGTAGTTGATTGAGTACATTCTGATTATACTGTATTAACCCTTACTGCGGCGATGCAATGTCATTGATTACACTGGATTAGCTTAGCATGTGGCTACATTCCTCCTTTGGTGCAGTGGTTGGAGTGTGTGTGTGTAGCTATACAGCACCTTCACTTACAGTGAGGGAAAAAAAGTATTTGATCCCCTGCTGATTTTGTACGTTTGCCCACTGACAAAGACATGATCAGTCTATAATTTTAATGGTAGGTTTATTTGAACAGTGAGAGACAGAATAACAACAACAAAATCCAGAAAAACGCATGTAAAAAATGTTATAAATTGATTTGCATTTTAATGAGGGAAATAAGTATTTGACCCCTCTGCAAAACATGACTTAGTACTTGGTGGCAAAAACCTTGTTGGCCATCACAGAGGTCAGACGTTTCTTGTAGTTGGCCACCAGGTTTGCACACATCTCAGGAGGGATTTTGTCCCACTCCTCTTTGCAGATCTTCTCCATTATCATTAAGGTTTCGAGGCTGACGTTTGGCAACTCGAACCTTCAGCTCCCTCCACAGATTTTCTATGGGATTAAGGTCTGGAGACTGGCTAGGCCTCTCCAGGACCTTAATATGCTCCTTCTTGAGCCACTCCTTTGTTGCCTTGGCCGTGTGTTTTGGGTCATTGTCAGGCTGGAATACCCATCCACAACCCATTTTCAATGCCCTGGCTGAGGGAAGGAGGTTCTCACCCAAGATTTGACGGTACATGGCCCCGTCCATCGTCCCTTTGATGCAGTGAAGTTGTCCTGTCCCCTTAGCAGAAAAACACCCCCAAAGCATAATGTTTCCACCTCCATGTTTGACTGTGGGGATGGTGTTCTTGGGGTCATAGGCAGCATTCCTCCTCCTCCAAACATGGCGAGTTGAGTTGATGCCAAAGAGCTCGATTTTGGTCTCATCTGACCACAACACTTTCACCCAGTTCTCCTCTGAATCATGCTTTCTTGAGCAGGGGGACCTTGCGGGTGCTGCAGGATTTCAGTCCTTCACAGCGTAGTGTGTTACCAATTGTTTTCTTGATGACTATGGTCCCAGCTGCCTTGAGATCATTGACAAGATCCTCCCGTGTAGTTCTGGGCTAATTCCTCACCGTTCTCATGATCATTGCAACTCCACGAGGTGAGATCTTGCATGGAGCCCCAGGCCGACGGAGATTTACAGTTATTTTGTGTTTCTTCTATTTTTGAATAATCGCACCAACTGTTGTCACCTTCTCACCAAGCTGCTTGGCGATGGTCTTGTAGCCCATTCCAGCCTTGTATAGGTCTACAATCTTGTCCCTGACATCCTTGGAGAGCTCTTTGGTCTTGGCCATGGTGGAGAGTTTGGAATCTGGTTGATTGATTGCTTCTGTGGACAGGTGTCTTTTATACAGGTAACAAACTGAGATTAGGAGCACTCCCTTTAAGAGTGTGCTTCTAATCTCAGCTCGTTATCTGTATAAAAGACACCTGGGAGCCAGAAATCTTTCTAATTGAGAGGGGGTCAAATACTTATTTCCCTCATTAAAATGCAAATCAATTTATAATATTTTTGACATGCGTTTTTCTGGATTTTTTTGTTGTTATTCTGTCTCTCACTGTTCAAATAAACCTACCATTAAAATTATAGACTGATCATTTCTTTGTCAGTGGGCAAACGTACAAAATCAGCAGGGGATCAAATACTTTTTTCCCTCACTGTACAAGCACAGGGTCTCCTTACTGCAAAGTCTTAATATAGCTGATACACTGCTGTTATAGTATGTAAGCAGAGCCCTATTCATATCATTGTTGTGTTTGCAGAGTCAGTGTGTGTGTGTGTGTGTGTGTGTGTATGTGTGTGTGTGTATGTGTGTGTGTGTATACTGTAGAAGGCTATGCAGTGCCCTTGTACATCAAGGGGTGCATCTCAATAGCCTCCCTTCCTTCGTCAGTGTGTGTGTGTGTGTGTGTGTGTCTACTGTAGAAGGCTATGCAGTGCCCTTGTACAACGAGGGGTGTATCTCAATAGTCTCCCTTCCTTCGTCTGTAAAGAGAGGATGAAGGGAAGACTACAGGAGGACTACAGGAGGACTGGCTTTCACTATTCCTGCTCTTATAGATCAGAGGGGATGAAGGAAAGAATATGAAGAATGGAGACGAGAGTAGGAGACGAGCGAAGGAGATGAGGAAAGGAGACGAGAGAAGGAAGCAAATGACTGAGTTGCAGAAATGCGTCAGGTCATTATCCCACTATATGTGTGTCACGGATTCTGCCGAGACTGGCCTATCTTCTGGTTGGGGCAGGCTACGGTGTTCGTCATCGCCGGAATTCTAGCTGCTGCCGATCAATTTTTTATGTTTCTATGTTCACCTGATTGTTGTATAGTGTTGCGCACCTGTTTCCCATTATAGTATTATGTCATTTCCTATTTAACCTGTTCGCCCCCACTGTGTGTTGTGAGTGTTTGTTCTTGTTACGAGTGTCGTTTGTCAGTGGGTTTGCTCCTCCCTGTGTTTGGAGGTTTTGCTTGTTTCTTTACTATTCATTAAAGTAGATTTTCATTTCATTCTGTGTCCTGCGCTTGACTCTGGCCTACCGCATTCCACAGACATTCATGACAGAAACACGCACCACTATGGAGTCAGCCGGATTTACCGAGACAATGGAGGAACAAGTCCAACGTCAAGAGTTGATGATTCAGACTCTCGGTGTCACCATGGAATGAGTGTTCCAGACGATGGAACGATGGAAGAGAGGTGGTATCCCGTCACCATTTCCAACCACTCAACCACCTACAACACTGGTCACCACTTCGCCACCTGGGTCCAGTGGGATTCGGCTCTCGCTCCCGAGGGCATATGACGGTACACCTGCCGGGTGCCAGGGATTTCTCCTCCAGGTAGAGCTCTACCTGGCCACCATTCACCCGGCGCCCTCGGGATACGAGAGCGTGTCCGCCCTCATCTCCTGTCTATCGGGGAAGGCGCTTGAATGGGCCAACGCCAAGTGGGGAGGAATAGACTCAAGAACTGTCCGCTACGAGGATTTCACCCTCCGCTTCCGGGCGGTATTCGATCATCCACCAGAGGGGAGAGCGGCGGGTGAACGTCTGTTCCACCTACGACAGGAGATGAGGAGCGCACAGGAGTTTGCGCTGGAGTTTAGAACTTTAACAGCCAGCGCGGGATGGAATGAGAGGGCCCTGATCGACCATTATCATTGCAGCTTAAGGGAGGACGTCCGTCGGGAGCTGGCCTGCAGGGACAACGATCTCAACCTGGACCAACTGGTCGCCCGTTAGGGTCAGGCATAATCAGGGAGGTCACCATTCCACTTCTGATGAGAACGCAGGGGGGTCATGAGGAGAGGATTAGCCTCTATCTGATTGATTCTCCTGCGTATCCTGTGGTGTTGGGAATTCCCTGGTTAACCATTCATGACCCCACGATTTCATGGCAACAGAGGGCGCTCAAGGGATGGTCCGGTCAGTGTTCAGGGAGGTGTGTAGGAGTTTCCTTGGGGGCAACTACGGTGGAAAGTCCAAACCAGGTTTCCACTATGCATATTCCTGCCGAGTATGCCGATTTGGCTATGGCCTTCAGTAAAAAGAGGGCGACTAAATTACCACCCCATCGTCCGGAGGATTGCGCGATAAATCTCCAGGTAGGAGCTGCACTTCCCCGGAGTCACATGTATCCTTTGTCTCAGGAGGAGAGGGCGGCTATGGAGACATATGTCACCGAATCTCTGAGACAGGGATACATTCGGCCATCCACTTCACCTGTCTCCTCAAGTTTCTTTTTTGTGAAGAAGAGGATGGTGGTTTACGCCCGTGCATTGGTTACCGTGCCTTAAATCAGATTACCATCAAGTACAGCTATCCATTACCCCTGATAGCTAGTATGACGGAATCATTGCACGGGGTACGCTTCTTCACAAAATTGGATCTCAGGAGCGCATACAACCTAGTGCGTATCCGGGAGGGAGATGAGTGGAAGACAGCATTTAGTACCACCTCTGGACATTATGAGTATCTTGTCATGCCATACGAGTTAATGAATGCTCCATCAGTCTTCCAATCATTTGTGGATGAGATTTTCAGGGACCTGCACGGACAAGGGGTAGTGGTGTATATTGATGACATCCTTATATACTCCACTACAAGGGCAGAGCATGTGTCCCTGGTGCGTAAAGTGCTTAGAAGACTGTTGGAGCATGACCTGTATGCTAAGGCAGAGAAATGCCTGTTCTTTCAGGAGTCCATCTCCTTCCTAGGGTACCACATGTCCGCGTCTGGGGTGAGGATGGAGAGTGACCGCATTTCGACCGTGCGTAATTGGTCGACTCCAACCACGGTGAGGGAGGTGCAGCGATTCTTGTGGTTTGCCAACTACTACCAGAGGTTTATCCGGGGCTTTGGTCAGGTAGCGGCTCCCATTACCTCGTTGCTGAAGGGGGGACCGGTGCGTCTACAGTGGTCAGCTGAGGCGGACAGGGCTTTTAGTCGCCTGAAGGACCTGTTTACCTCGGCTCCAGTGCTGGCTCATCCGGATCCCTCCTTGGCCTTCACGGTTGAGGTGGACGCATCCGAGGCTGGGATAGGCACTGTACTTTCTCAGCGCTCGGGCACGCCACCCAAGCACCGCCCCTGTGCTTTCTTTTCGAAGAAGCTCAGCCCGGCGGAGCGCAACTATGATGTGGGGGACCGGGAGCTGTTGGCTGTGGTCAAAGCCCTGAAAGCGTGGAGACATTGGCTTGAGGGGGCTGAACACCCTTTTCTCATTTTGACTGACCACCGCAATCTGGAGTACATCCGAGCGGCGACAAGGTTAAGCCCTCGCCAGGCAAGGTGGTCTATGTTTCTAACCCGTTTTGTTTTCACCCTTTCTTACAGGTCAGGCTCCCAGAATACTAAGGTAGATGCTCTTTCCCGACTGTATGACACGGAGGAGAGTTCCGTGGAGCCCACTCCCATACTTCCGGCGTCATGTCTGGTGGTATGGGAGGTTGACGTGGACATCGAGCGGGAGTTGCATAACGACCCCACTCCTCCCCAGTGTCCAGAGGGTCGTGTGTGCGTACCGCTGGAGGTCCGAGATCGTTTGATCTATTGGGCTCACACGTCACCCTCCTCTGGACATCCTGGCATCGGTCGGACAGTGAACTGTCTTAGTGGGAAGTACTGGTGGCCCACCTTAGCTAAGGACGTGAGGGTTTATGTTTCCTCCTGCTCGGTGTGCACCCAGTGTAAGGCTCCTAGACACCTGCCCAGAGGGAAATTACAACCCCTACCCGTTCCACAACGACGTGGTCCCACCTATCGGTGGATTTTATGACTGATCTTCCTCCCTCCAGAGGGAACACAACCATCCTGGTCGTTGTGGATCGGTTTTCTAAATCCTGTCGCCTCCTTCCTCTGCCCGGACTCCCTACGGCCCTACAAACTGCCGAGGCCCTATTTACACACGTCTTCCGGCACTACGGGGTGCCTGAGGATATAGTGTCTGATCGGGGTCCCCAATTCACCTCAAGGGTTTGGAGGGCGTTCATGGAACGGTTGGGGATCTCGGTTAGCCTTACCTCAGGTTTTAATAATAATAATAATAATATGCCATTTAGCAGACGCTTTTATCCAAAGCGACTTACAGTCATGCGTGCATACATTTTTGTGTATGGGTGGTCCCGGGGATCGAACCCACTACCTTGGCGTTACAAGCGCCGTGCTCTACCAGCTGAGCTACAGAGGACCACCCCGAGAGTAACGGGCAGGTGGAGAGAATCAACCAGGAGGTAGGTATGTTTCTGAGGTCATATTGCCAGGACCGGCGAGGGGAGTGGTCGGTTTTCCTACCCTGGGCAGAGATGGCAATAAACTCCAACCGCCACTCCTCAACTGACCTCACTTCTTTCCAGTGTGTGTTAGGCTATCAGCCGACCCTGGCACTTTGGCATCAGAGCCAGATAGAGGTACCTGCGGTGGACGAGTGGGTTCGGTGCTCGCAGGAGACCTGGGACGCTGCCCATGAACGCCTGCAGCGGGCCATCAGGCGGCAGAAGGCGAGCGCCGACCGCCACCGCAGTGAGGGAGGTTCCTCCGCCCCCACTAGACACCGAGGGGGCACCGGCATACTCGGTCCGTTCCATCCTGGATTCGAGGCGTCGGATGGGGGGCCTGCAGTATCTCGTGGAGTGGGAGGGGTACGGTCCGGAGGAGCGATGCTGGGTTCCTAGGAGGGATATCCTCGATCCCTCCTTGTTGAGAGATCATCCGACTCGCCCCGCACCGCGACCTCCTGGCCGTCCCCGAGGCCGGTGTCGACGCACGGCTGGAGCCGCGCGTCAGGGGGGGTGTACTGTCACGGATTCTGCGGAGACTGCCCTTCCTTCTGGTTCGGGCAGGCTACGACGTTCGTCACCGGAATTCTAGCTGCTGCCGATCTATGTTTTATGTTTCTATGTTCATCTGATTGTTGTATAGTGTTGCGCACCTGTTTGCCATTATAGTATTATGTCATTCCCTATTTAACCTGTTCGCCCCCACTGTGTGTTGTGCGTGTTTGTTCTTGTTACGAGTGTCGTTTGTCAGTGGGTTTGCTCCTCCCTGTGTTTGGAGGTTTTGCTTGTTTCTTTACTATTCAGTAAAGTAGATTTTCATTTCATTCTGTGTCCTGCGCTTGACTCTGGCCTACCGCATTCCACAGACATTCATGACAATGTGTCCTTTATTGAACGGTGATATACTATGGAGTGATATTAGTCTGGATGGAGAGGGAGATTCAGAGGAGGGAGGTAATAACACAAATGGAGGGTTAACACACAGCTACATGGATCTGTATCCACACACACACTGGTAGAGCTGCACATGAGCGGGGAACAGGTCCATGCTGGAAAAGTGAATGATCTTTTGCTGCAGTGAAAACAAGAATGAGGCTCTCTCTCTCTATCGTTCCATCTCTGTTTCCGCCATCTCAGTAAAGGTACTGCACTCATCACATTTACTACCTCCCCTCCATCCCTCTCTCCATCTCTCTCTCTTTCACACACCCCTATCTCTCCTTTCCTCCTCTCCCCTCTGTATGTCCTTCTCCCTCCACCCCTGCCCTGCCCTCCCCTCTCTCTCTCTCTCTCTTTCTGTTCTTTTGTCTTTTGGCTATTCACTTCCGCAGGACCATTACTTTGCTGGCGGTGCTGTTTGAAATCCCCCTCCTCTCCTCTCTCCCTCTTTCCATCTCTGAGTTGAAAGCCCCCCCCCTCCACACTCCCCTCCTCTCCAGATGTCCTCTGTGCTGCTACCTCATGCTATCGCTTCATTAAGTCCAGGCAAACTGCCACGGACCGGACCACAGTCCCCCTGAGAGGAAGGAGGGAACCACAGTCAGAGAGAGAGAGGGTGGGAGAGAGAGAGAGAGAGGGAGAAGGGTGGGGGGGGGGCTACAAACCTCCAAGTAAAATTAGTAGATTAAAATTCTGTTGAAGAATGGGATGGTCATGTTTTGTATTGGGGAAGGGGTTTTCATATCTTTCATAATAAAATATATGAAAACTGAGGAATGTGAAGGAAACTGAGAGATTTTTTATTTTATTTTTGAAAACTATTCTACAAAGATTACATTTAATTTGTTGTATACAAACACGTCACCAATGGTCAGCACACATAATCTCTGAATAAATAACTGCATAGTAGATTATTGGAGTGGGAGAAGGGGATTGAAATGTGAGCTGAATTGTCCTATAGCGCTGCACGGGAATGCTATAGCTGCCGCGGTTGTCGGTTTCACCACCGTGGACAGCGTGCATACCGTTCGTCAGTGAAAACACGTGACACCTTCGGCTATTTCCGGACGCGGCCGGAAATTTAGAAGAAGAAAAGTAGAGCTAGTAAAGGGAGGAAGCCTGAGCGCGAGATTTGCAGTGATTTCTGTTTCTGCTGGAACGTTACTGTAATGACGGAGTACATTCCAGATAATATACCATGCCCTTAATGTGTCTGTTGTTGCAATGTCTCCAAAACCATTAGACTATTAATACAAACACATTTAAATACGAAAAAGGTCTAGCCTGATAGCTAATTACTACACCAGAAAGCGTGTATCAATGTAAACACCAATGTTACAGATGAGGGGTCTCCAACAGGTGGATCGCGAGCTACCAGTAGCTTGCAGCCCACCTGTGAGTAGCTCACCAAACGATTCTGAAAGTACATGCAATTTTCACCTGTTACACCGCAAACTGTCAAACAAATCTCACAAGTATCAGCCACGGCAAGCGCCCAGCTACTATTTAATCAACACAACATTAACATTATCCGACCTCTGGTTAACTACCATTGGCATATAAACCCAAACCTAACACAATATCTGCCAATTAATTTACAGCAATATTGCCCGTCTGTCTGTGTGGTGTGCGCGTTTGTCTATCACTCCGTGTGTAGACAGTGGATGTGGTAACCATCTTGTTTGTGGGTTGACAGAAATACTTTCCCCTAAACCTTCTCAATTAAATGTTAACTCCAAAGTATGCTTACCTGGCAGAAGTATATCATGGGTAAGTATACCATTTGTATCTATTGTTATTTGCAAACGTTGCCATGAAGTGAGCAGCAGCATTACAGAACCATCACTAGACTGGCACATTAGACAACACATTCCTCACTCGATAGATGTGCAAATAAAGGGCCAAATGCGCAATTAATGGGAATTACACACAAAATTCTTCCAGACCCTCCCAAAAAGGTCTTATGATGTGATTTAAGCATTGACATCGACTCAGAACATCACATTTCGTTGTTTCTCTATGAACAATTGTAATTTTGAGAGTGAAAAACAAATCTAAAACCAGTAAAAATACAACTGAGAAAACATAATTTTGAAAAATATAAAACATAATTTGGCTGAAAATTAAACCCCCTTAGAGTTGTTTATTAACCATTATTTTACCAGGTATAGTGACAGAAAACAGTGCACTACTTTCTCTTGTACACTAAGGACCCGGGGAAGAGTTGCAAGGGGAGAGGAGAAGAGAAGAATGTGCCTATTTGAAAGCTAGGGAAAAAATGGTTGCTCGCAACATGTTTCATTTAAAAAAAAAGTATCTCTCGTGATAGGAAAGGTTGGAGACCCCTGTTATTGATGTTATCAACAAATGAATAAACTGAACAAATAAGCTTGACCAAATACTTCCTCATAGCCTCGTCACCATTGTGTTTGAAAAGGAAATTCCAGTATACTGGGATTCTTCTATGTTCCACATTCTAATAGATCATAAAAACCAATGCTGCCGTGCAGTTTACCATATTACCAACTATGTTACCAACATATATATCATTTTCTCTCTTGAAACAAATCCATAATCTATGTACCCTCATCATGTTGCCATAATTACTTAAATTATAACATGTTAATAGTAAAGGTGCGATCTTCAGTTCGATACCCCGCCACTTTTTCGGTAAACAGCTGGGGGATGGGGCAGGAGAAATTTAACCACTCTCAAAGTCAAAGAGAAAGCTATGGATGCAATGGACTAACCATCCATGATATCAAAATGATAGTTTTAACCATGTTTTGAGGCTATAGAGTGTTTGTTTACAATTACATTGTTCACAAACAAAGGAGTAAAATAAGCTAATACTTTGGGTTCTGATGGGGTACGACAGTTGAACTAAGCTCATGAGGCATTTATAAGTTATATTTTTCAAGAATCAATGGGTATATCATTAATTTATAAGTCAAAATATGTATGTAGCAACTGCAGATTGCCCCTTTAAATAGATTTTACAAAACAATGTTGCGGTCAATAGACCCTTCTCAGAGCGTACCATGTTAAAGCCTACAAACATGTCCCCATAATAACTTAAATCATAACATTTTCATATCTACGTGAATATAGAGATTATGATCACATCAAGACGTGGGAGGTCATTTCAGCACCACGGACAGCACCCACCATACAAAATGACGAATAGGTAACAGGGCTACGTCACAACCATTCAGATACAGCTATGGTAGTACACTCATTCACACACACACACACAATATTAATTAAGTTAACATGCTGAGTAAGGAGGTGCATAGGCCTGCACTGTATGAGAGTGATAGAGGGGAGCGGGCAGGGATCACACACACAGTAGCCCACAGTCGGGAGAGGTTAATACAATGACTGAACTAACAACCCAGAGACTAGGATCAGTACTGACACTGCACCGGGAGAGAGGGGTGGTGGAAGGAGGGAGGAGGCGGAGGGAGGAAGGGAGAGGGAGTGTGAGCAGGAAGAGAGAGATTAGTATAGGAATAAATGATTGTGAAGTAAAAAGCAAGAAACACAAATGGCTTAGAGGGAGAGAGGAGGGTGAAAGGGAGGGATGGAGAGAGACGGAGCGAGACAGGGGAAGCAGAAAGAGGGAGAGAGAGAGAGAGAGAGAAAGGGAGGGAGGGAGGGAGGCGTGCTGACTGAGCAAAACAAGGCTTCTACTGGAAAACAGGAAAATCCTTGCTGTGTGTGTGTGTGTGTGAGAGAGAGAGATGGTGGGATGCGACAACATCAGAATAGACCCAGAGAGAGAAGCAAGCCGAGAAGAATGAGAGTATAAGAAGCAAGCGAAAAAGATGGAGAGGGAGAACAAAAAAAAGGGAGATGAGACAGAAAGAGAGGGGCTGGATGGTGTGATTATAGTAGAGGGAGGAGAGAGAGAAAAGTGCACTGGTTCTGAGAGGGGGGGATTACCAGAGAGGAAGTGAGAGAGAGGGAAGGGAAGAGAGAGAATGTGTGTGAGACAGCAAAATAAGAGGTGGAATACAGCAAAAGAGAGGAGAGGAGGAGGAGGATTCAAAGGGGAAGTATGCAGATATGGAATACCACATATAAATATGAGTACCTCTGGGGAGACACAGTGCTGACAGAGAGAGAGAGAGAAAGAGAGAGAGAGAAAGAGAGAGAGAGAGAGAGAGAGAGAGAGAGAGAGAGAGAGAGAGAGAGAGAGAGAGAGAGAGAGAGAGAGAGAGAGAGAGAGAGAGAGAGAGAGAGAGAGAGAGAGAGAGAGAGAGAGAGAGAGAGAGAGAGAGAGAGAGAGAGAGAGAGAGAGCTGGAGGGAGAGAGATCTACCCAACCGTCTCAGTATGTGCCTGGCTTTTATGCACTGTAGTGTATCTGCATCTCTCTCTCTACAGTGCAGTGCCTCTCTCCATATCTCTGCCTGCATCTCCCTCACTGTGGTGTACAGGAGACATCTAGAGGACATACTGGGGTACCGCGGGCTGACAAAATGCTGCAGTCCCCCCCTTTCTCTCCCCTCTTTCTCGGTGCAGTGTACTGCTGGTTTACGATATCCATCTGTCTCTGGCTTTCACTCTATTGTATTCCCTTGCTTTTTAGCTGCCATGTTGGTAAGCTTTTAAATCTACCTCTCTCTCTCTCTCTATCTCTCTCTCTCTCTGTCTGTCTGTCTCCTTAAAAAATAAAGGGTTGTCATTGTTCTTTGATGACCTGTTAACCGGTACTGCATAAAGAATTCTACTCTGCACACTACCTCGTGTGTGTGTGTGTGTGTGTGTGTGTGTGTGTGTGTCTGTGTCAGCAGGCCCAGTTATAATGAATGAACAGCCGAGACCAGTGGGAGAGAGGTAGGGATGTGGGGAGAGAGGGAGGGGTGTGGGGAAAGAAGGAGGGGTGGAGGGAGAGAGGGAGGGGTGTGGGGAAAGAAGGAGTGGTGGAGGTGGAGAGGGAGGGGTGTGGTGAAAGAAGGAGTGGTGGAGGGAGAGAGGGAGGGGTGGAGGGAGACAGGTAGGGATGAATAATAAACAGAGGGAGACGAATAATAACGCACATACAGACGAGCACCGCAGGCGCTCACACCGGCTCCTCAACAGTAGGCATGAATCACCTTAAGACTAGGGTACTGCTGTGGTGGAGAGAAAATACTCACACAGCACACACAGCACACACACTCCTTCACACAGCAAATTGGCCAGTGTTGATTTTTCAGTGTGACATTTCTAGTGTTGATGCAGGAGTTAAATTCACTCTTTAAGAGTGAAATTAACACTCAGTGGTGTAACGCTGCCCAGTGACACAAGACTTCCAGATGAGCTAAACCACTTCTATGCTCGCTTCGAGGCAAGCAACACTGAAGCATGCATGAGAGCACCAGCTGTTCCGGATGACTATGTGATCACGCTTTCCGTAGCCGATGTGAGTAAGACTTTTAAGCAGGTCAACATTCACAAGGCCGCAGGGCCAGACGGATTACCAGGACGTGTACTCCGAGCATGTGCTGACCAACTGGCAAGTGTCTTCACTGACATTTTCAACATGTCCCTGACTGAGTCTGTAATACCAACATGTTTCAAGCAGACCACCATAGTCCCCGTGCCCAAGGACACTAAGATAACCTGCCTAAATGACTACCGACCCGTAGCACTGACGTCTGTAGCCATGAAGTGCTTTGAAAGGCTGGTCATGGCTCACATCAACACCATTATCGCAGAAACCCTAGACCCACTCCAATTTGCATACCGCCCCAACAGATCCACAGATGATGCAATCGCTATTGCACTCCACACTGCCCTTTCCCACCTGGACAAGAGGAACACCTACGTGAGAATGCTATTCATTGACTACAGCTCAGCATTCAACACCATAGTGCCCTCAAAGCTCATCACTAAGCTAAGGATCCTGGGACTAAACACCTCCCTCTGCAACTGGATCCTGGACTTCCTGACGGGCCGCCCCCAGGTGGTAAGGGTAGGTAACAACACATCTGCCACACTGATCCTCAACACGGGGGCCCCTCAGGGGTGCGTGCTCAGTCCCCTCCTGTACTCCCTGTTCACCCATGACTGCATGGCCAGGCATGACTCCAACACCATCATTAAGTTTGCCGACAACACAACAGTGGTAGGCCTGATCACCGACAACGATGAGACAGCCTATAGGGAGGAGGTCAGAGACCTGGCCGTGTGGTGCCAGGATAACAACCTCTCCCTCAAAGGAGATGATTGTGGACTACAGGAAAAAAAAGAGGACTGAGCACGCCCCCATTCTCATCGACGGGGCTGTAGTGGAACAGGTTGAGAGCTTCAAGTTCCTTGGTGTCCACATCACCAACGAACTATCATGGTCCAAACACACCAAGACAGTCGTGAAGAGGGCACGACAAAGCCTATTCCCCCTCAGGAGACTGAAAAGATTTGGCATGAGTCCTCAGATCCTCAAAAAAATTATACAGCTGCACCATCGAGAGCATCCTGACTGGTTGCATCACCGCCTGGTATGGCAACTGCTTGGCCTCCGACTGCAAGCTTCTGATAGGCTAATTGACATCATTTGAGTCAATTGGAGGTGTACCTGTGGATGTATTTCAAGGCCTACCTTCAAAGTCAGTGCCTCTTTGCTTGACATCATGGGAAAATGAAAAGAAATAAGTCAAGACCTCAGAAAAAAAATAGTAGACCTCCACAAGTCTGGTTCATCCTTGGGAGCAATTTCCAAACGCCTGAAGGTACCACGTTCATCTGTACAAACAATAGTACGCAAGTATAAACACCATGGGACCCCACAGCCGTCATACCGCTCAGGAAGGAGACGCGTTCTCTCTCCTAGAGATGAACGTACTTTGGTGCGAAAAGTGCAAATCAATCCCAGAACAACAGCAAAGGACCTTGTGGAGATGCTGGAGGAAACAGGTACAAAAGTATCTATATCCACAGTAAAACAAGTCCTATATCGACATAACCTGAAAGGCCGCTCAGCAAGGAAGAAGCCACTGCTCCAAAACTGCCATAAAAAAGCCAGACTACAGTTTGCAACTGCACATGGGGACAAAGATCGTACTTTTTGGAGAAATGTCCTCTGGTCTGATGAAACTAAATATAACTGTTTGGCCATAATGAGCATTATTATGTTTGGAGGAAAAAGGGGGCTGCTTGCAAGCCGAAGAACACCATCCCAACTGTGAAGCACGGGGGTGGCAGCATCATGCTGTGGGGGTGCTTTGCTGCAGGAGGGACTGGTGCACTTCAGAAAATAGATGGCATCATGAGGAAGGAAAATGATGTGGATATATTAAAGCAACATCTCAAGACATCAGTCAGGAAGTTAAAGCTTGGTCACAAATGGGTCTTCCAAATGGACAATGACCAATTCATCCAACTTATTGTGGGAAGCTTGTGGAAGGCTACCCGAAAGGTTTGACCCAAGTTAAACAATTTAAAGGCAATGCTACCAAATACTAATTGAGTGTATGTAAACTTCTGACCCACTGGGAATGTGATGAAAGAAACAAAAGCTGAAATAAATCATTCTCTCTACTATTATTCTGACATTTCACTTTCTTAAAATAAAGTGGTGATCCTAACTGACCTAAGACAGTGAATTTTTACTAGGATAAAATGTCGGGAATTGTGAAAAACAGAGTTTAAATGTATTTGGCTAAGGTGTATGTAAACTTCCGACTTCAACTGTGGACTGACCAGGTGAATCCAGGTGAATGCTATGATCCCTTATTGATGTCACTTTTTAAATCCACTTCAATCAGTGTAGATCAAGGGGAGGAGACAGGTTAAGACTTGAGACAATTGAGACGTGGATTGTGTATGTGTGCCATTCAGAGAGTGAATGGGCAAGACAAAATATTGAAGTGCCTTTGAACGGGGTCAAGAACTGCAACGCTGCTCGGGTTTTCACCATCAACAGTTTCCCGTGTGTATCATGAATGGTCCACCACCCAAAGGACATCCAGCCAACTTGACACAACTGTGGGAAGCATTGGAGTCAACATGGGCCAGTATCTCTGTGGAACGCTTTCGACACCTTGTAGAGTCCATGCCCCGACGAATTGAGGCTGTTCTGAGGGCAAAATGGGGGATGCAACTCAATATTAGGAAGGTGTTCCTAATGTTTGGTATACTCAGTGTATGTATTGTATTGTCATAGAGTTCAATTTTAATGATAGCATTCGCCTAGGTACTCACTTGGTAAAAGCCACAGGCCTTTAAAAGGAAAGAATTCAATAACCATGTCTCTGTCACTAACAAATAGTCATGGGTGGTAACTCTACAATTCACTCGAAAAGAAAATGCAAATTAGCCTTTAGACCATACAGTGTTAAAACAACACCCACAAATGATTTACTGTAACACTACAGCTGTTAATTTCTTACACTGAGAAAGTGTAACAGCGTCAGCACTAAGAAAAGTGAGTCCAGTTTTCAAGTGTTATGCTTTTCACAGAAGGTATTACTGTACAGTAGAGCTATACAAACACCACAATCAAGTTTATTTGAACACTTTAAGAGTTCAATGGGGAACACTACAACAGAGTTCAATTTTAAACACATTTTATTGTATTTTAAAACCAGTACAGTGGGACTCATATGTTCACTGAAAATATTGTAAATTTGATACTTTCCGAGTTAAAAGTACACCATTGATTTTGCTGTGCAGACACACAGGGCTTGCGCGCACGCACACACGCACAAACACACACACACAGTACACACACAGGGAGTACAGTAGACCCTGAAGGTTAGTGGTTTGACCTCTGTCTTTGAGCCAATCACCAATGACCTGCCCTCCTCAGTGACCCTCAGGTACAGAAAGATATATTATATCTGGTGCTAACATGCGTATTTTGTCCTGATCTTGTCCACATTCTGATTTTACCCACATCTTTAGACAGATGTAGACGATTAAAAGACATATTGTGATCTGATGGTGATCAGATCTTCCTGACCACCTCCGGAGATAGTCAGGAATGCATTGTGTCCGGATATCTCAAGTCGTGTTAGACTTGACAGTTAATGCAGTTTTTGTATTCTGATCATGGAGTTCTGATCATGGAATTCCGATTAAATGTGTCCATCCTGTCCACATTGTGTCAGGATACCTTTTTCCCACGCTATATTCAAATGCCAATATGCATTCTGGCAAAATATGATAATAACACAACAACAACTTGATGATTGTAGCTAGCTTGTAGCTAACTAGCACGCTAGCTAGCAAAGCTAAAGGGATTGCAAACGATTAGCATAATTCTAGCCAAACAAACATTTATTTTTCTAAATGTTAGCTAGCTGGCTAGTATTTATGAGACCAGCAAATACTTTCTTCACACGCTAGGAACGTATTTCCTCCAACGTTATAATGAAAAGGTGCCTCTCGGCGGAGTGCTGATGACGCCGCTCACTGTATGCACTTTTTGTAGCGTGATTGTGTCCAGACTGAGGAGAAGCCCGCACACAATGCGTCCATAACCACCTCCTGAAGTGGTCAGCCAGATCTGAACACAATCAGACCACAATGCGACTTTTGTGCATCTAGACCTATCTTTTCAATGTGATCATCGTATTCTGAAGTCACATGTAAGTGTCAAGTGTAGACATGCCCTTACAAGTGTAGACAGATCTGGACAGTGAACCCATTTAAAATAATTGACAGGTGGCACCCTTGACTTATGGCATCAAGAATTTAAATACATAAATAAATATTATTTTCAAAGAATATCTGTGAAATAATTTGCATACAGGGAGTGACCAGGAAATCTGGTCACAAAATGTGGACAACGTGGACGGATAAGAGACACATTTTAATACCATGTGTAAACACACGTCTGAAAATGTGGGAACAATCCGAATGTGGACAAGATCTGGACACAGGATCAGGCACCAGGTTAGCACCAGGTATATACGAGGCTAGAGAGAGAGAGAGAGAGGGAGAGACACAGAGAAAGCGAGAGATAGAGAATGAACGAAGAACAGAGAAAGAGAATATAGAACTGTCTCAAACCAAGAACAAAGAGAACAAAGGTGAGAGAATCAAATGAACACACCCTAGGAGAAGAAAAAGAGAGAGATGGAAAGAACGAGAGAGAGGGAGAGGGAAGCAATTCCTGACAGAAACGACTCCATCCCGTCTATTCCCATATCTAGAGCTAACAATATCCTTAAGATAGCTTTAACCCCTCTCCTCCTCCCCACTTATCTCCTCTCTTCACTCATCTCTCGTTAAAAGCTAATTAATAAAACTGCCCTTCGCGGTTAATTACCTCCTCTTTATAGGCCCACGTAAAGCACTCTGGGAATAGAGGGAGAGAGAGAGAAGGAGTGATGGGAGAGAAGGAGGGATATAATTGTTTTAAGGCAAATCACATATGAACTTGATGGAACCTATTCTTATCCCAGGGAGTCAGGGAGGGAGGAGAGAGGATAGTGTGTGTGTGTGTGTGTGTGTGTGTGTGTGTGTGTGTGTGTGTGTGTGTGTGTGTGTGTGTGTGTGTCAGTCTGAGGTGAAAGGTCGGGCCTTGTGGCCTTGTGGGGTCAGTGGAGGGCAATAGGTTGAACAGGAAAATAAAGAAACAGAGAAAGAGTGGGAGAGAGAGTGATTTCTAGTAGAGGAGGATAGATTAAAGAAAAGGACGAGAAAGAGAGCGTTATAGGGAGATTAATATTTTAGACATTTAGCTGACGCTCTTATCCAGAGCGACTTACAGTTAGTGAGTGCATACATTATTTATTTTATTTATTTTTTCATACTGGCCCCCCATGGGAATCTAACCCACAACCCTGGCGTTGCAAGCGCCATGCTCTACCAACTGAGCTACACAGGGAATATCTGAAAAGATAGGGATCATCAGCAGACATGAATGGAATGGCCACTCTGTATGTCATAGCTAGTCATAACCAGACCTATATATATATATACTGTATATACTGTATATCTTATATATATATATATATATATACTGTACCTACTGTATATCTACACTCACCGGACAGTTCATTAGGTAAACCACCCCGTTCACAAAAATGGATCACTCCTACAGACAGTGAGTCACGTGGCCGTGGCTTGCTACAGTGCCTTTGGAAAGTATTCAGACCCCTTGACTTTTTCCACATTTTGTTAGGTTACAGCCTTATTTTAAAATTGAATAATTCGTTTTTTTCCCTCATCAATCTGCACACAATAGCCCATAATGACAAAGCAAAGACAGGTTTTTAGACATTTTTGCTAATTAAAAACCAACAACCCTGAAATATCACATTTACATAAGTATTCAGACCCTTTACTCAGTACTTTGTTGAAGCACGTTTGGCAGCGTTCACAGCCTCGAGTCTTCTTGGGTATGAAAATGGAAGCTTGGCACACCTGTATTTGGGGAGTTTCTCCCATTCCTCTCTGCAGATCCTCTCAAACTCTGTCAGGTTGGATTGGGAGCGTTGCTGTATTGCTATTTTCAGGTCTCTCCAGAGATGTTCGATCGGGTTCAAGTCCGGGCTCTGGCTGGGCCACTCAAGGACTTGTCCCGAAGCTACTCCTGCATTGTCTTGGCTGTGTGCTTAGGGGCATTGTCCTGTTGGAAGGTGAACATTCGCCCCAGTCTGAGGTCCTGAGAGCTCTGGAGCAGGTTTTCATCAAGGATCTCTCTGTACTTTGCTCTGTTCATCTTTGCCTTGATCCAGACTAGTCTCCCAGTCCCTGCCACTGAAAAACATCCCAACAGCATGATGCTGCCACCACCATGCTTCCCCGTAGGGATGGTGCCAGGTTTCCTCCAGATGTGACGTTCCAAACTTCTTCCATTTAAGAATGATGGAGGCCACTGTGTTCTTGGGGACCTGCAATGCTGCAGACATCTTTTGGTACCCTTCCCCAGATCTGTGCCTCGACACAATCCTGTCTCGGAGCTCTACGGACAATTTCTTCGACCTCATGGCTTGGTTTTTGCTCTGACATGCACTGTCAACTAAGGGACCTTATATAGACAGGTGTGTGCCTTTCCAAATCATGTCCAATCAATTGAATTTAGCACAGGTGGACTCCAATCAAGTTGTAGAAACATCTCAAGGATGATCAATGGAAACAGGATACACCTGAGCTCAATTTCTAGTCTCATAGCAAAGGGTCTGAATACTTATGTAAATAAGGTATTTCTGTTTTTAATTTTTAATACATTTGAAAGAAAATCTAAAAACCTGTTTTCGCTTTGTCATTATGGGGTATTGTGTGTAGATTGCTGCGAATGTTTATTTATTTAATCAATTTTAGATTAAGGCTGTAACGTAACAAAATGTGGAAAAAGTCAAGGGGTCTATTGAACTTATCCTCTGCAGCAGAGGTAACTCTGGGTCTTCTTTTCCTGTGGCGGTCCTCATGAGAGCCAGTTTCATCATAGCGCTTGAGGGTTTTTGCGACTGCACTTGAAGAAATGTTCAAAGTTCTTGAAATTTTCCGGATTGATTGACCTTCTTGTCTTAAAATAATGATGGACTGTCGTTTCTCTTTGCTTATTTGAGCTGTTCTTGCCATAATATGGACTTGGTCTTTTACCAAATAGGGCTATCTTCGGTATACCACCCCCTACCTTGTCACAACACAACTGATTGGCTCAAACACATTAAGAAGGAAAGAAATTCCACAAATTAACTTTTAACAAGGCACACCTGTTAATTGAAATGCATTTCAGGTGACTACCTCATAAAGCTTGTTGAGAGAATGCCAAGAGTGTGCAAAGCTGTCATCAAGGCAAAGGGTGGCTACTTTGAAGAATCTCAAATATAAAATATATTTTGATTTGTTTAACACTTTTTGGGTTAGTACATGATTCTATATGTGTTATTTGATTGTTTTGATGTCTTCACAATTATTCTACAATGTAGAAAATAGTTAAAAATAAAGAAAAATCCTTGAATGAGTAGGTGTGTCCAAACTTTTGACTGGTACTATACATATATACAGATGTATGTGGACACATAACGCACAGCCATGCAATCTCCATAGAAAACATTGGAACTGTCACGGATTCTGCCGAGGCTGCTCCTCCTCCTTGCTCGGGCAGGCTTCGGCGTTCGTCGTCCCCGGAGTACTAGCTACTGCCGTTCGATGTTATCGGTGTTTGTTTAGTTTTGTCTGTATTGTTTACACCTGTTCGTCATTATGTTAATTGTTTCCCTTATAATTACCCCTGTCTCTCATCTGTACTTTGTGTGTGATTGTTTTCCCCTTCACGGTTGTCTATTTTGTGAGCGGGTTATTTCCTCCCTGCGTGGAGTTATTTTCTGTGTCCTTTTGGATCCTTTTCGTATTTAAAGTACGTATCCGAGAGTTCTGTGTCCTGCGCCTGACTTCGTTTACCGCATCTCACAGACAGTCGTGACAGGAACAGATGGTGAAGTGTGATTCATCACTCCAGAGAATGCGTTTCCACTGCTCCAGAGTCGAATGGCGGAGAGCTTTACACCACTCCAGCCGACGCTTTGCATTGCTGCATGGTGATCTTAGGCTTGTGTGTCCAAACTTTGGACTGGTACTGTATATCTAGAGTATATCTATGCATGTGTACTGTATCTAATGTAGCTGTATATCTGGCAAGTACCTCTCCTCTTCTCCTCTCTGTCATCTGCACTGATATCCTCTGGTAAAACCCACAAGGGTAATTTCTAGGTTACTATACCCTGCTTAACAAAGTGGAAATGGAAGGAGTGTCAAGAGGAGGAGAGAAAGTGTGGTGATGGGGGACAGGGGAAGACCAATAAACAGAGAGAGAGAGAAATACAAAAGGAGGTGGAAACTGAGCTGCACTTCCTAACCTCCTGCCAAATGTATGACCATGTTAGAGACAGATATTTCCCTCAGATTACACAGATCCACAAAGAATTCGAAAACAAACCCAATTTTGATAAACTCCCATATCTACTGGGTGAAATACCACAGTGCGCCATCACAGCTGCAAGATTTGTGACCTGTTGTCACAAGAAAAGGGCAACCAGTGAAGAACAAACACCATTGTAAATACAACCCATATTTATGTTTATTTATTTTCTAATTTGTCCTTTAACTATTTGCACATTGTTACAACACGGTATATATACAAAATATGACATTTGAAATGTCTTTATTCTTTTGGAACTTCTGAGTGTAATGTTTACTGTTAATCTTTATTGTTTATTTCACTTTTGTTTACTATCTACTTCACTTGCATTGGCAATGTTAACACATGTTTCCCATGCCAATAAAGCCCTAAAATTGAATAGAAATTGAATTGAGAGACAACACCTAGCAGAGTACTGTCTTTGGGTCGAGCTTAGTGTATGTGCTCTGTGTGCATATACAAACAAACACACATTTAACACACAACACAGGCCTGTAACAAAATTGTGAGCAGGTTCTCCACTTTTTCTTCCTTCTGTAGGTTCAGATTTCCTGTCACGTGATTTTACCTAATGTAAGGCAACCCTGCAACTGTTGATCATTCCTGAAACCCCCAACTATTGATCATTCCTGAAACCCCCAACTATTGATCATTCCTGAAACCCCCAACTATTGATCATTCCTGAAACCCCCAACTATTGATAATTCCTGAAACCCCCAACTGTTGATCATTCCTGAAACCCCCAACTATTGATAATTCCTGAAACCCCCAACTATTGATCATTCCTGAAACCCCCAACTGTTGATCATTCCTGAAACCCCCAACTGTTGATCATTCCTGAAACCCCCAACTATTGATCATTCCTGAAACCCCCAACTATTGATCATTCCTGAAACCCCCAACTATTGATCATTCCTGAAACCCCCAACTTTTGATCATTCCTGAAACCCCCAACTGTTGATCATTCCTGAAACCCCCAACTATTGATCATTCCTGAAACTCCCAACTATAGTGTTACTATTGCTGAGTTATTGTGCACGTGGTCTCAGTATCGACACCGTTATTTCACAAGTCATCTAGCCAATAAATATGGGCACATCTTTTCTGTAGCTTATTCCCCATCCTTTAACCAAAATCTATAAATTATGCCAAACATATGTCATTTCTATTCAGCACATATATACTATTCGCTCTTCCACTTCTTAAACAAATAACATATTTGTATTGTAGCCCATTTCTTATTTTTGTTCTGGACAGCCAATGCGCCACAATCAACCAAGCAGAATGTCTGGCATCGGGAAACAGCTCTCTACTCTCCACCGGCATGCACTCAAGCACGTTTCTGTCTATTTTTAACACTTCCTCCTTCAAAAAACATCCCCTCTTGTTTTTTCTTCTCCCTTCAAATGGTCAGGAAATACCACACACTGAAATTGTGTAGGCCTATCCAATATCCGTGCCGACCGAATTTATAGAACGAAAACGGCAGGGTTGCAAACTTGCAAATGTTTCTGATTAGCGGTTGCTCCCTTTCTGATTTATGTTTATTATTGTATGCTATTAATTGGGATTTCCATGCAAGCGAATCCTTGGTAGCCCGATCACTCGTTCTGTTTCTCTCCCTCTCTCCCTCCCTTTAGCTCTTTTGAAGGGATAAGTGGCACATGTCAATCGAGGAGAATCGTCGAGGAGAGTCGGCGAGGAGAGTGAATGTGGATAGAAATGCGTTTGCTCGAAATGAGATGGTCCAGATCTCCACTCGCGCATCATTAGGCAAATGGCGTTTACAGAGCTGGATTCCTAAATAAATGGGTCAAGTGCTCAAAGCAAATGTAGTTAGTTGTGCATGACATTTATAGATAAAACAATAAGTAGCATATTGTTTTTAAACTTGAGCATGTGTTTCTCCTCTGACAAAACAAAAGCTGATTCCAATGGGTGTGGTAGATTTCAAAACTCTTCTGTGGTAGGATATACATAAGTATCCTTGATGAAAAGTGGCTATCAAGGAGATGAGGACACTCTTCCATTTGCCTACTAACGAATTAACACACTCCTCAACCACTTGACCACTTATCGGTTTCTGGGTCAAGGAGGAGAGAAGACTGAGGAGAGAGGATAGTATTTTATCCAAATGAGAATCGCCCCATGCAGACTGGTCTCATAGACTAGACTTAACATAGTAAACGTAAATCCGGGACCCTCAAATTTGTATGATATGTTACATTTGGTACATTAAACATTTTACATTAAGCAGTGCTTAATTTGTAAATCGGGAGGTGCCGGAACAAAAAGTGAGCATGAGGGGGGCTGACTTGGGGTCAGGGACGGTCCTGGCCATTCTGCAGCACTAGGGGAGACAAAAAAGTTGCTACCCTCACAAAACTAGAACAGTCCCAGTAAGCAAAATTATTCATTTTCCAGACTTTGAAGTTAAGTTCTATTTAGATTCTGAATGAAAGGTGAAAATACGTATTTTCCAGACGTTGAAATCAGTTCATTTGCGGTTCATTTGCGGTTCTGAACGAAAGTTTAAAATACGTATTTTCCGGATGTTGAAATCAGGTTCATTTTCGGTTCTGACTGAAAGTTGAAAAGACGTCATGTATAGTCGTCTATGTTTGGGCCAAATCAAGGTCCAGACCGGACATAATCTGAACCAAACATAGATGTCTATGATTGGTTCAGATTTGGTCTGGATCAGAGCAAAAACCAACATCCGTGGAGGTGGAAATAAAATAAAAGATGTCCAAAGGGCATCGACGTCGGTCCGTGCTTACTGAGGTATAGCTTACAAACTCTAAACCTCAAAGCCGGTTCCACTGCATTTTTTCATTGTCCCCCTCTAATCAGGGACTGATTTAGACCAGGGACACCAGGTGTGTGCAATTAATTATTAGGTAGAAAAGAAAACCAGGAGGCTCTGAACCTCATAGGGTAAGAGTTGAGTACCCCTGGCTTAAAGTGTCGCCTGAAATTACATTTTAGGAATGCCCATCTTTTTTTGTGGTATGCCTACCATTTGTAAAACACCAAACATATTTTTTATTTATTTATTTAACCTTTATTTAACTAGGCAAGTCAGTTAAGAACAAATTATTATTTACAATGACGGCCTACCAAAAGGCAAAAGGCCTCATGCGGGGACGGGGGATTAAAAATAAAAATGTAGGACAAAACACACATCACGACAAGAGCGACACCACAACACTACATAAAGAGAGACCTAAGACAACAACATAGCATGGCAGCAACACATGACAACACAGCATGGTAGCAACACATGACAACACAGCATGGTAGCAACACATGACAACAACACGGTAGCAACACAACAAGGTAGAGACAACAATACATCACGTGAAGCAGCCAAAAGTGTCAGTAAGAATGTCCATGATTGAGTCTTTGAATGAAGAGATGGAGATAAAACTGTCCAGTTTTAGTGTTTTCTGCAGCTCGTTCCAGTCGCTAGCTGCAGCGAACTGAAAATAGGAGCGACCCAGGGATGTGTGTGCTTTGGGGACCTTTAACAGAATGTGACTGGCAGAACGGGTGTTGTATGTGGGGGATGAGGGTTGCAGTAGGTATCTCAGATAGGGGGGAGTGAGGCCTAAGATTTTATAAGTAAGCATCAACCAGTGGGTCTTGCAACGGGTATACAGAGATGACCAGTTTACAGAGGAGTATAGAGTGCAGTGATGTGTCCTATAAGGAGCATTGGTGGAAAATCTGATGGCCGAATGGTAAAGAACATCTAGCCGCTCGAGAGCACCCTTACCTGCCGATCTATAAATTATGTCTCCGTAATCTAGCATGGGTAGGATGGTCATCTGAATCAGGGTTCGTTTGGCAGCTGGGGTGAAAGAGGAGCGATTACGAAAGAGGAAACCAAGTCTAGATTTAACCTTAGCCTGCAGCTTGGATATGTGCTGAGAGAAGGACAGTGTACCGTCTAGTCATACTCCCAAGTACTTGTATGAGGTGACTACCTCAAGCTCTAAACCCTGAGGGGTAATAATCACACCGGTGGGGAGAGGGGCATTCTTCTTACCAAACCACATGACCTTTGTTTTGGAGGTGTTCAGAGCAAGGTTAAGGGCAGAGAAAGCTTGTTGGACACTAAGAAAGCTTTGTTGTAGCGTTTAACACAAAATCTGGGGAGGGGCCAGCTGAGTATCAAGACTGTATCATCTGCATGTAAATTGATGAGAGAGATCTTCCTACTGTCTGAGCTATGTTGTTGATGTAAATTGAGAAGAGCGTGGGGCCTAGGATAGAGCCTTGGGGTACTCCCTTGGTGACAGGCAGTGGCTGAGACAGCAGATGTTCTGACTTTATACACTGCACTCTTTGAGAGAGGTAGTTAGCAAACCAGGCAAAAGACCCCTCAGAGACACCAATACTCCTTAGCTGGCCCACAAGAATGGTATGGTCTACCGTATCAAAAGCTTTGGCCAAGTCAATACAAATAGCAGCACAACATTGTTTAGAATCAAGGGCAATGGTGACATCATTTAGGACCTTTAAGGTTGCAGTGACACATCCATAACCTGAGCGGAAACCAGATTGCATACCAGAGAGGATACTATAGACATCAAGAAAGCCAGTCAGTTGATTATTGACAAGTTTTTCCAACACTTTTGATAAACAGGGTAAAATAGAAATTGGCCAATAACAGCTAGGATCAGCTTGATCTCCCCCTTTAAATAAAGGACACACTATGGCTGCCTTCCAAACAATGAGAACCTCCCCAGAGAGGAGAAACAGGTTAAAACGGTCAGAGATAGGCTTGGCGATGATAGGGGCTGCAACCTTAAAGAAGAAAGGATCTAAACCATCTGACCCAGATTATTTTTGGGGTCGAGTTTATGAGCTCCTTTAGCACCTCAGACTCAGTGACTGCCTGCAACGAGAAACTTTGTAACGGGACAGGGGAAAAAGAGGGAGGAGCATCGGGGCTAGTCGCATTAGAAGGGGTGGGAGATGAGGAAATGTTGAACGGGCAAGGAGGCATGGCTGAGTCAAATAGGAATCCTGACTTAATGAAGTGGTGATTAAAGAGCTCAGCCATGCTCTCCTTGTCAGTATCAACCACATCAACAACATTAAGGGATATGGGCAGCTGTGAGGAGGAGGGACTTTAGCCTTCCGGATAGCCTGAGTGCACTTATTTCTCATTTGCCTGAACGACAGCCAGTCAGCCTGAATATGTGTGTGCCGAGCCTTTCTCCAAATTGAATTCTTGAAGTGGAGTAACTCTGCCAGATCACAGTCGAACCAGGGGCTGAACCTATTTTTAATTATCATTTTCTTTATGGGGGCGTGTTTGTTAACAATACCACTGAAAATATCAAAAAAGAACGTCCAAGCAACTTCGACAGAGGGGATCAAGCTGATTCTATACCAATTTACAGAGGTGAGGTCATGAAGGAAGGCTTGCCTTTATAGCAAGCTTCTATGACAAATCAGGACAGGTGGTTTAACTGAGCAGCCATTACAAATTCAGGCTGTAAAACAGTGATCACAAAGGTCATTACAGAAAACAGCAGACTGATACCTATCAGGATTATTTGGGAGGATAACATCAAGGACAGTAGCCTTTTCTGGGTGTTTGGAGTCATACCTTGTGGGATTGGTAATAATCTGAGAAAGATTTAGGGAGTCCCATTGCTTTAAGACTTGGTCAGGTGGTTTAAGCATGTCCCAGTTTAGGTCACCTAGCAGGACAAATTCAGACTTAGTGTAAGGGGCCAGGAGAGATCTTAGGGTAAGTAGGGTACAGGCCAGTGCTGATGGTGGACGATAACACCCAGCAACAGTCAACAAAGAGCTAGTTGAAAGCTGAATGCTTAAAACCAGCAAATCAAATTGTTTGGGGACAGACTTGGTAGAGACAACAGAGCACTGAAGGTGTTCCTTGGTTAAGATTGCCACTCCACCACCTTTGGAAGATCTGTTTTCCCGAAAAAGGTTATGACCAGAAAGGTTAACATCAGTGTTCAATATGCTTTTTCTTAACCACGTCTCAGTAATGACCAACACATCTGGATTGGAGCTGTGAACCCACACTTTCAATTGATCAATTTTAGGTAATACGCTTCTAGTGTTAACATGCAGAAAACCCAGGATTTTACGAGAGCAGAAATCAGTGAAGCAGAAATCAGAGCACAAGTCAGAATTGGGGCTAGCAACAGTAGATGGGCCAGGGTGTACGTACACATTTCCAGATATCATCAGCAGTAATACAATCAGGGCAGAGGACAGGTAGAGCTCTGCAGTGTTGATTTTTTATGACATTTGAATGTGCATCAGATGGTAACAAGATCATATTGTACAGCAATTTCATCAGGCAACATGAATACAAAGCCGGCGAGAGGTGGTTAGAATAGGATGGGAGGCCAAGAGTCTGTGTAACTAATAGAGAGTCAGAGTCGCGAGTGTGGGAACAAACATTGTCTGTCCTGCGGTCGGGTAAACAAGTAAGTTCATAATCAACAAAGCATTCAGGAGTCATGGGGCAAATGGCATAAAGCACAATAAAAAAAAAATTACGACTTGGGGCTAGCCATTGTAAGTTCAAAGAGTCACTCGCCCCAACAAAATAACTTGAGAGAGTAGCTCTCTATGAGTCCAGTAGGCTATAAAAGTCTGAGATAAAATAAATCAATAGTAGGCCTATACTACTTAATTAAAGGGTTTCTGAGTAAGCTCACATAATAAGCTTCACAAGTTAATTAGCCTACATAAAATTCAGATCAGTCCAAAGTTTGCGGTGTGTGTGTATGTGTGTGTGTGCTGGAGGCGAGCGAAAGCTCGGGAGAGAGGGGGGAGTGTGGCGGGGGTACCTGTACCAGACAGGGGGAGACAGGCCAGGGCAGACGGTGAACAGATCGCCAGGTGGGATCTGCAGTGCAGCACGCAACGGGAGTAGGTGTCACACCCGCTTGGGAGAAGCTTTTTTCGGGAGGCTGAGTAGGAGAGGAGGCGTTCAACCTTACCCGACAGGTGCGCAGTAGAGCAAATAAAAACGTCCGAAGCGAAAAGCTTGTTGAAAAACCGTGGTCAAATTGGCTTGAGTTTCGATATTTGCTTGACATTCGGGCCATCAAACATCAATAGCTCGCGAACGATTTCCTGAGACAGCTGCTCTGGACAGGACCAAGAAAAGACACTTGCCAGCTGGTCAGCGCATGCTCTGAGTACGCGTCCTGGTAATCTATCTGGCCCTGCAGCCTTGTGAATGTTAACCTGTTCAAAGGTCTTACTCACATCGGCTATGGAGCGCGTGATCACACAGTCGTCCAGAACAGCTGGTGCTATCATGCATGGTGCATCAGGCATTTAGCTCATCTGGTAGGCTCGCGTCACTGGGCAGCTCACGGCTGGGTTTCCCTTTGTAATCCGTCAGAGCAAGCGTAGTAGGATTCGATCTTATTCCTGTATTGATGCTTTGCCTGTTTGATGGCTCTTCGGAGGTCGTAGCGGGTTTTACTATAGTGTCCCGCTCCTTGAAAGCAGCAGTTCTGGCCTTATGCTCAGTGCGGATGTTGCCTGTTGCCTTAGCTTCTGGTTGGGATATGTACGTACATACGGTCACTGTGGAGATGACGCCGTCAATGCACTTATTAATGAAGCCGGTGACTGATGTGGTAAACTCCTCAATGCCATCGGATGAATCCCAGAACATATTCCAGTCTGTGCTAGCGAAACAGTCCTGTAGCTTAGCATCCGCTTCATCTGACAACTTCTGTATTGAGCGTGTCACTGGTACTTCCTGTTAGAGTTTTTGCTGGTAAGCAGGAATCAGGATAGAGTTATGGTCAGATTTGCCAAATGAAGGGCAAGGGAGAGCTTTGTATGTTTCTGTGTGTGGAGTAAAGGTGATTTAGAGTTTTGTCTCCTCTAGTTGCACAGGTGACATGCTGGTAGAAATGAGGTAAAACAGACTTCACTTTCCCTGCATTCAAATCATTGGCCACTAAGAGCGCCGCCTCTGGATGAGCATTTTCTTGTTTGCTTATGACCCTATACAGCTCGTTGAGTGCAGTCTTAGTGCCAGCATCAGTTCATGGTGGTAAATAGATAGCTACGAAAAATATAGATGAAAACTCTCTTGGTAAATATAATGGTCAACAACTTATCATGAGGTATTCTAACTCAGGCGAGCAAAACCTTGAGACTTCCTTAATATTAGAGATTGCGCACCAGCTGTTGTTAACAAAGAGACACACCCCTCCCCTCTAACCTTACTGGTGCTGCCGTATGTTCTTGACGATGCATAGAAAAACCAGCTAGATGTATATTATCCATGTCCTTGTTCATGTCACGATCGTCGGGAACAGAGGACCAAGGCGCAGCGTGGAAGGTGAACATATTTTTATTATATGAGTAATCACACGAACAAAACAACAAACGATAACGTGACGTCCTCGGTTTAAACACAAACCTAATTGGAACAAGATCCCACAAACACTGTGGGAAAACTGGCTGCTTAAGTATGGTACCCAATCAGAGACAACAAGCAACAGCTGATACACATTGCCTCTGATTGAGAACCACACTGGCCAACATAGAAATACTAAACTAGAACGAAAAACAAATGAAAACTCACACCCTGGCTCAACATACTAGAGTCCCCAGAGCCAGGGCGTGACAGTACCCCCCCCCAAAGGCGCGGACTCCGACCGCGCCAACCAAACACCACAGGGGAGGGACCGGGTGGGCACTCCGCCTTGGCGGCGGATCCGGCTCCGGGCATGATCCCCACTCCCTCTCTAACCCCCCAAAGTACCCCTGGTCCGGTCTGGCCCTGCTGACCGGAGCTGAACTGAACACTGGTGGAGCGGCTTGCTCTAGCTCCGGCGTGGAGCAGCTGACCGGTGCCGGACCAGGCACCGGTGGAACAGGCACGGGCTGTGCCGGACTGACGACGCACACCACTGGCTTGGTGTGGGGAGCAGGAACGGGCCCGACCGGGCTGACGAAGCGCACCACTGGCTTGGTGCTGGGAGCAGGAGCGGGCCGGACCGGGCTGACGACGCGCACCACTGGCTTGGTGCGGGGAGCAGGAACGAGCC
This sequence comes from Coregonus clupeaformis, assembly GCF_020615455.1. NCBI lineage: Eukaryota > Metazoa > Chordata > Actinopteri > Salmoniformes > Salmonidae > Coregonus > Coregonus clupeaformis. Next base: position 3,217,500 of record NC_059226.1, read on the forward strand.
GGACCGGGCTGATGACGCGCACCACTGACTTGGTGCGGGGAGCAGGAACGAGCCGGGCCGGGCTGGCGACGCGCACCACAGGCTTGGTGCGGGGAGCAGGAGCGGGCCGGACCGGGCTGACGAAGTGCACCACTGGCTTGGTGCGGGGAGCAGGAACGAGCCGGACCGGGCTGACGACGCGCACCACTGACTTGGTGCGGGGAGCAGGAACGAGCCGGGCCGGGCTGGCGACGCGCACCACAGGCTTGGTGCGGGGAGCAGGGACGGGCCGGACCGGGCTGACGAAACGCACCACTGACTTGGTGCGGGGAGCAGGAACAGGCCGGACCGGGCTGGCGACGCGCACCACAGGCTCGGTGCGAGGGACAGGAACAAGCCGGACCGTACTGGGAACATACACCACTGGCCCTACGCGGGGATCAGGAACAGGCCGGACCGGACTGGCAACACACCCCAGTACCTCTCGCCGTGCCTCTACATCCTCCTTCCCCCTGGTGACCAGTGACTGCCGTAACCTGGCGGCCTCCTGCTGCCCCGTCGTCCACGGCGTGAGCCCCCCCCCTAAAAAAATTCTGGGCGTCTCTCCTTCCCGTGGACCAGGTCTCCATGTCTCTCGCCAGACTCTCGCCCTTCTGCTTCCAAGTCCAGCCTCTCTCTTCCTCACAAGGCTTGACCCAGTCGAGGAGGCGAAGGAGATCCGCTAGAGATCTCCCAGGCGATGGCTCCTGGACATGCTGCTTGGTCCAGTCTTGGTGGGATCTTCTGTCACGATCGTCGGGAACAGAGGACCAAGGCGCAGCGTGGAAGGTGAACATATTTTTATTATATGAGTAATCACACGAACAAAACAACAAACGATAACGTGACGTCCTCGGTTTAAACACAAACCTAATTGGAACAAGATCCCACAAACACTGTGGGAAAACTGGCTGCTTAAGTATGGTTCCCAATCAGAGACAACAAGCAACAGCTGATACACGTTGCCTCTGATTGAGAACCACACTGGCCAACATAGAAATACTAAACTAGAACGAAAAACAAATGAAAACTCACACCCTGGCTCAACATACTAGAGTCCCCAGAGCCAGGGCGTGACAGTTCAGCCACAACTCAGAGGATAGTAGTTATTCAGGTCCCGTTGATAGGATAGTCTCGAACGGAGCACGTCCAGTTTGTTCTCTGGTGATTGTATGTTCGCCCATAGAATCGAGGGTAGAGGCGGATTATTTATTTGCCGACGTAGGCCTCTCTTACGCCGTATTTTCCTTTTCCGAGTCTCAGAGACTAGGGCCTGGTCCAGGGTGAGCAGTATGTCCTGCGCCGCCGACTTATTCAAGTAGAAATCTTCATCCAAATCAAGGTTAGTGATCGCTGTTCTGCTGTCCAGAAGCTCTTTTCGGTCATAGGAAACTATGGTGGAAACCTTATATACAAAAAAAGTTAAGATCAGCAAAAAAAATGTTTTACAAGTAGCTGAATTGGTCAGGAGCCGTAAAACGGCAGCTATCCATTGCACCGCCATTCTTTACAGAATGTATCTTCAATGCTCTTCAATAATAACTTCATAATATAATATTCATTATACCAGACTGAATATTGATGATGTAAATCAAGTGTTATCAAGTGTTAATGAAATCTTATGTAACTACTGTTGATTTTTAAACTAGATAGCTAGCTACATACACTCGACCGGTGACCTAATTTCAAGCCATGCATGTTTGGATACCGGTGTGGTGATACTGATGATTTGTCACCACAGATGGTTTGTTTACATAGCAGGTTAGGATAATTCATGTGGCAGGTTAGGATCATTAACGTGGCAGGTTAGGATAATTAACGTGGCAGGTTAGGATAATTAACGCAGCAAGTTAGTTGAATTAATGTAGCGTTAGGAGAATGAGGTTAAGGTTAGGAAAAGGGTTATTGTTAGGGTTAGGCTTAGCGGCAATGCTACAGTTGTCAACAACTGTTGTCCCCGACATGACCACTAGTTGGAGCTTTAGGCCTACTCCATCTAGCCACAACTACAGAAACGTAAACAAACCATCTCGGGGGTGACAAATCATCAGTATCACAACACAGGGCAGACCAACAGGCGCAACCAATGGACGGGGTGGGTGGTGGCGAACTTGACGATGTCACGACGACTTGCGGGCAATGGGTTCAGAACATCAACGACAAAACTTTATACAACACAGCCTGGTCCGACAAATCCCGGTTCCTGTTGCATCATGCTGATGGCAGGGTCAGGATTTGACATAAGCAGCATGAGTCCATGGCCCCATCCTGCCTGGTGTCAACGGTACAGGCTGGTGGTGGTGGTAAAATGGTGTGGGGAATGTTTTCTTGGTGCAATTTTGGTCCCTTGATACAATTACATTTACATTTTACGTTTTAGTCATTTAGCAGACACTCTTATCCAGAGCGACTTACAGTTAGTGAGTGCATACATTTTCATACATACAATTGAGCAACGTTTGAACACCACAACGTTTCTGAACATTTTTGCTGACCAAGTGCATCTCTTCATAGCTACAAGAGGGTCTGACCCGGAAATAGATGGGTGTACCTAATAAACTGGCAGCTGAGTGTATCTACAGCGCATTCGGAAAGTATTCATACCCCTTGACTATTTCCATATTTTGTTATGTTACAGCCTTATTCTAAAATGGATTAAATAAATACAAATCCTCTTCAATCTACACACAATACCCACTAATGACAAAACAAAAACAGGTTTTTACAAATCTTTGCAAATGTAGAATACCTTATTTAGATAAGTATTCAGACCCTTTGCTATGAGACTCGAAATTGAGCTCAGGTGCATCCTGTTTCCATTGATCATCCTTGAGATGTTTCTACAATTTGATTGGAGTCCACCTGTGGTAAATTCAATTGATTGGACATGATTTGGAAAGGCACACAGCTGTCTATATAAGGTCCCTCATTTGACTGTGCATGTCAGAGCAAAAACCAAGCCATGAGGTCGAAGGAGTTGTCCGTAGAGCTCCAATACAGGATTGTGTCGAGGCACAGATCTGGGGAAGGAAACCAATACATTTCTGCAGCATTGAAGGTCCCCAAGAACACAGTGGCCTCCATCATTCTTAAATGGAAAAAGTTTGGAACGTCACATCTGGAGGAAACCTGGCACCATCCCTACGGGGAAGCATGGTGGTGGCAGCATCATGCTGTCGGGATGTTTTTCAGTGGCAGGGACTGGGAGACTAGTCTGGATCAAGGCAAAGATGAACAGAGCAAAGTACAGAGAGATCCTTGATGAAAACCTGCTCCAGAGCTCTCAGGACCTCAGACTGGGGCGAATGTTCACCTTCCAACAGGACAATGCCCCTAAGCACACAGCCAAGACAATGCAGGAGTAGCTTCGGGACAAGTCCTTGAGTGGCCCAGCCAGAGCCCGGACTTGAACCCGATCTAACATCTCTGGAGAGACCTGAAAATAGCTGTGCAGCGACTATCCCCATCCAACCTGACAGAGGTTGAGAGGATCTGCAGAGAGGAATGGGAGAAACTCCACAGATACAGGTGTGCTAAGCTTGTAGCGTCATACCCAAGAAGACTCCAGGCTGTAATTGCCGCCAAAGGTGCTTTAACAAAGACTGAGTCTGAATACTTATGTAAATGTGATATTTCAGTTTTCTATTTTTATAAAAAACAATTTTTGCTTTGTCATTATGGGGTATTGTGTGTAGATTGATGAGGGGGGAAAAAGCAATTTAATCAATTTTAGAATAAGGCTGTAACGTAACAAAATTTGGAAAAAGTCAAGGGGTCTGAATACTTTCCGAATGCACTGTATACACATTATACCGTGCCATTCGGGGATCTCTATTTTTTTCATGTGACCTCCTATGTGTAAAGACATAATATTTAATGGTATTTTTTTTTTTTTTACTTTTAATTTGGCATGACCACAACCAGTCATGATGTTTTCATCTTATTGTCAAACAAATCACTTCAAAATGTAGGCTACCTGCGCATGTTCATCCACTCCAAAATAATTCCAGCATCCAAACAGTCTGACTCAAGCCATTTAATGAATGGAAAGAGACTGTTACAAAACACCAAAAAGTGTAATGACATTAGTTGATTGTCATTGGGTCTACACCCAATTAATTGAATTAATTGATGTGTCTTGCTGACAAAAGGACCTTTTTTGTCAGCCTGGTCTCATAGACTAGACATAACATAGTAAATGTAAATCCGGGACACTCAAATTAGTATCATATGTTACATTTGGTATGGTTACATAACACAGGAGGTTACTTAACACAATAACGAAAGTAATGCGAACGTCTAGCAACCTAAAGGTTGTGTGTTCGAATCTCATCACGGACAACTTTAGCATTTGAGCGAATTAGCTACTTTGCAACTACTTAGCATGTTAGCTAACCCTTCCCCTAACTCCTAATCTTAACCCTAACCTTAACCCTAACCTTTAACCCCTAGCCTAGCTAATGTTAGCCACCTAGCTAACGTTAGCGACATAGTCACATTAGCTACAACAAATTGTAATTCGTAACATATCATACGATATGTAATTCGTAACATATCATACGAAATGGATAATGGACATCCACAAATTAATACATACCATATGAAATGTAACATATCATACTAATTGGAGTGTCCTGGATTTACATTTACTATGCTACGTCTACCCCTGAGTCCAGGTTGTTTTTGTAGAAAGAAAAGTTGGGACACCTGAAGAGGGGCTGAGATACGGGACTGTCCCGGGATGACAAGCCACATGGGGGAAAACATTTTTTAACCATGACACAGAGGTGGGGGTGTTCATTTAATTTGGAATAAGCTTTTATTTCGACTGTAGCAGTACAAATGGCATTTTAAACAAATAGGAGAATGGTTAAATGTGCATTATTTAGAGCCGCCCATGCATTTAGGGGGCGCTCATGTCTCATGAACCCCCCCCCCTGTGCCGCCCAATAATTCATACTCTGAATAGATGCGGTAAAGCGGTCAATGGAACTCGACCAAAACAATGGAAATGTCATGGAAACGCGTGAGGGAAAGATGCCGAATCTCCTCATTGCCCCCCAGCAAAATTAGCCTGCATTTAGGCTGTTGTTTTAAATGTGTATTTCACACTATGTTGAGGTAAAAATCTGAGTATACTGCTTGTATGTCAACCCCAATACATGTTCATGTCATCGTCACCAATCAACTGCATTACAGTTAAAAACAACTTTTACTACCACCACCGTTTTCTGTATGCTAGCTATGCTGCCAGCTAATATGAACGGGAGTAACATTTAGTAGTCTCTTCTTCTAAACCTGAAAAGGGACAACTTCTAAATTGCTTGACATACAGTGGGGGAAAAAAGTATTTAGTCAAATCAAATCAAATCAAAATTTATTGGCCACATGCGCCGAATACAACAGGTGCAGACATTACAGTGAAATGCTTACTTACAGCCCTTAACCAACAGTGCATTTATTTTTAATAAAAAAAGTAAAATAAAACAACAACAAAAAAAGTGTTGAGAAAAAAAGAGCAGAAGTAAAATAAAATAACAGTAGGGAGGCTATATATACAGGGGGGTACCGGTGCAGAGTCAATGTGCGGGGGCACCGGCTAGTTGAGGTAGTTGAAGTAATATGTACATGTGGGTAGATTTAAAGTGACTATGCATAAATAATTAACGGAGTAGCAGCAGCGTAAAAAGATGGGGTGGGGGGTGGGGGTGCAAATAGTCCGGGTAGCCATGATTAGCTGTTCAGGAGTCTTATGGCTTGGGGGTAGAAGCTGTTGAGAAGTCTTTTGGACCATGACTTGGCACTCCGGCAGAGAGAACAGTCTATGACTAGAGTGGCTGGAGTCTTTGACAATTTTGAGGGCCTTCCTCTGACACCGCCTGGTATAGAGGTCCTGGATGGCAGGAAGCTTGAACCCAGTGATGTACTGGGCCGTACGCACTACCCTCTGTAGTGCCTTGCAGTCGGAGGCCAAGCAGTTGCCATACCAGGCGGTGATGCAACCAGTCAGGATGCTCTCGATGGTGCAGCTGTATAATTTTTTTGAGGATCTGAGGACCCATGCCAAATCTTTTCAGTCTCCTGAGGGGGAATAGGCTTTGTCGTGCCCTCTTCACGACTGTCTTGGTGTGTTTGGACCATGATAGTTCGTTGGTGATGTGGACACCAAGGAACTTGAAGCTCTGAACCTGTTCCACTACAGCCCCGTCGATGAGAATGGGGGCGTGCTCAGTCCTCTTTTTTTTCCTGTAGTCCACAATCATCTCCTTTGTCTTGGTCATGTTGAGGGAGAGGTTGTTATCCTGGCACCACACGGCCAGGTCTCTGACCTCCTCCCTATAGGCTGTCTCATCGTTGTCGGTGATCAGGCCTACCACTGTTGTGTTGTCGGCAAACTTAATGATGGTGTTGGAGTCGTGCCTGGCCATGCAGTCATGGGTGAACAGAGAGTACAGGAGGGGAATGAGCACGCACCCCTGAGGGGCCCCTGTGTTGAGGATCAGTGTGGCAGATGTGTTGTTACCTACCCTTACCACCTGGGGGCGGCCCGTCAGGAAGTCCAGGATCCAGTTGCAGAGGGAGGTGTTTAGTCCCAGGATCCTTAGCTTAGTGATGAGCTTTGAGGGCACTATGGTGTTGAATGCTGAGCTGTAGTCAATGAATAGCATTCTCACGTAGGTGTTCCTCTTGTCCAGGTGGGAAAGGGCAGTGTGGAGTGCAATAGAGATTGCATCATCTGTGGATCTGTTGGGGCGGTATGCAAATTGGAGTGTGTCTAGGGTTTCTGGGATAATGCTGTTGATGTGAGCCATGACCAGCCTTTCGAAGCACTTCATGGCTACAGACGTCAGTGCTACGGGTCGGTAGTCATTTAGGCAGGTTATCTTAGAGTCCTTGGGCACGGGGACTATGGTGGTCTGCTTGAAACATGTTGGTATTACAGACTCAGTCAGGGACATGTTGAAAATGTCAGTGAAGACACTTGCTAGTTGGTCAGCACATGCTCGGAGTACACGTCCTGGTAATCCGTCTGTCCCTGCGGCCTTGTGAATGTTGACCTGCTTAAAAGTCTTACTCACATCGGCTACGGAGAGCGTGATCACATAGTCATCCGGAACAGCTGGTGCTCTCATGCATGCTTCAGTGTTGCTTGCCTCGAAGCGAGCATAGAAGTGGTTTAGCTCGTCTGGAAGTCTTGTGTCACTGGGCAGCTCGCGGCTGTGCTTCCCTTTGTAGTCTGTAATAGTTTTCAAGCCCTGCCACATCCGACGAGCGTTAGAGCCAGTGTAGTACAATTCAATCTTAGTCCTGTATTGACTCTTTGCCTGTTTGATGGTTCGTCGGAGGGCATAGCGGGATTTCTTATAAGCGTCCGGGTTAGAGTCCCGCTCCTTGAAAGCGGCAGCTCTACTCTTTAGCTCAGTGCGGATGTTTCCTGTAATCCATGGCTTCTGGTTGGTGTATGTATGTACGGTCACTGTGGGGACGACATGATCGATGCACTTATTGATGAAGCCAGTGACTGGTGTGGTGTACTCCTAGTCAGCCTGACAGACAACTATGACAGACAAAATGATTTAAAAAATCCAGAAAATCACATTGTAGGATTTTTAATGAATTTATTTACAAATGATGGTGGAAAATAAGTATTTGGTCAATAACAAAAGTTTCTCAATACTTTGTTATATACCCTTTGTTGGCAATGACACAGGTCAAAGGTTTTCTGTAAGTCTTCACAAGGTTTTCACATACTGTTGCTGGTATTTTGGCCCATTCCTCCATGCAGATCTCCTCTAGAGCAGTGATGTTTTGGGGCTGTCGCTAGGCAACACGGACTTTCAACTCCCTCCAAAGATTTTCTATGGGGTTGAGATCTGGAGACTGGCTAGGCCACTCCAGGACCTTGAAATGCTTCTTACGAAGCCACTCCTTCGTTGCCCGGGCGGTGTGTTTGGGATCATTGTCATGCTGAAAGACCCAGCCATGTTTCATCTTCAATGCCCTTGCTGATGGAAGGAGGTTTTCACTCAAAATCTCACGATACATGGCCCCATTCATTCTTTCCTTTACACGGATCAGTCGTCCTGGTCCCTTTGCAGAAAAACAGCCCCAAAGCATGATGTTTCCACCCCCATGCTTCACAGTAGGTATGGTGTTCTTTGGATGCAACTCAGCATTCTTTGTCCTCCAAACACGACGAGTTGAGTTTTTACCAAAAAAGTTCTATTTTGGTTTCATCTGACCATATGACATTCTCCCAATCCTCTTCTGGATCATCCAAATGCACTCTAGCAAACTTCAGACGGGCCTGGACATATACTGGCTTAAGCAGGGGGACACGTCTGGCACTGCAGGATTTGAGTCCCTGGCGGCGTAGTGTGTTACTGATGGTAGGCTTTGTTACTTTGGTCCCAGCTCTCTGCAGGTCATTCACTAGGTCCCCCTGTGTGGTTCTGGGATTTTTGCTCACCATTCTTGTGATCTTTTTGACCCCACGGGGTGAGATCTTGCGTGGAGCCCCAGATCGAGGGAGATTATCAGTGGTCTTGTATGTCTTCCATTTCCTAATAATTGGTCCCACAGTTGATTTCTTCAAACCAAGCTGCTTACCTATTGCAGATTCAGTCTTCCCAGCCTGGTGCAGGTCTACAATTGTGTTTCTGGTGTCCTTTGACAGCTCTTTGGTCTTGGCCATAGTGGAGTTTGGAGTGTGACTGTTTGAGGTTGTGGACAGGTGTCTTTTATACTGATAACAAGTTCAAACAGGTGCCATTAATACAGGTAACGAGTGGAGGACAGAGGAGCCTCTTAAAGAAGAAGTTACAGGTCTGTGAGAGCCAGAAATCTTGCTTGTTTGTAGGTGACCAAATACTTATTTTCCACCATAATTTGCAAATAAATTCATTAAAAATCCTACAATGTGATTTTCTGGATTTTCTCAATTTGTTTGTCATAGTTGACGTGTACCTATGGTGAAAATTACAGGCCTCTCTCATCTTTTTAAGTGGGAGAACTTGCACAATTGGTGGCTGACTAAATACTTTTTTCCCCCACTGTAGGTGTTTGAAAGAGCTGTCAGTCAAGGCAAGCTAATGAATATAAGCTCCCCGCCCACTCAGCCTGTCTTTTCAAACTTCCTGGTAGTTAGCCATGAGAGAAAAGTACTTTCAGAATGGCTGTTCAGGACCTTTTAAAGTTTCAAAAGATTCAGAGTTCAGCCTTAACATGTGATATCAACGCAAGAGAACAGATAGACCGGAATTACATTTATATGTGGCCAAAAATAACTATCTGAACGCCAACATTTTGTAGAGCAAATAACACTTGCATCAATAAATCAGTTGCCAGTTTCCCCACAGTCAGATGAAATCATCCCACAAACCTCTTCATTTAAAAATGTATTAGCTAATGATAGACGGAGGCCTGGTCTTATACATTGTAGAAGAAAATATAACGACTCTTCTTTCCTATGAAGAATTTAATGGACATCTCCATGAAAAAAATCATTAATTCATTCGTCCATTGATTATTTATTAATTAATTCACTCATCCATTAATTAACAATTCACTCATCCGTTATTCATTCATATTTGACTCTATGTGTCCCCTCCCCCACAGATGTGGTAAACCTGGTCAGTGATTCACCTGGTGCCCTCAGTTTGGAGAGACAGAGGATCAGTTCATCTTTAAATACAGTGACATGGATCATGCAGTCAGTGACTCTAAGGCAATCAAGGTTGTGAAACGGTTCTGGAACTCATTCTCATGCAGCTATTAAATCCCCCAACTAAGGATCGCTACATTGGTGTCAGAGCTACCCAGAGACCAATTGGATGTATACAGTTATTGAAGAAAGGTAATAGTGTAGCATCCTTAGTGCAATATCAGATACTTTATTAGTAAATAAAAAATGTATTAGCGTTAAGCTTCTTATCTGAAGAATTTGACGTCTTGGTTGCCCCTTGGTGGAGGGACTGCTAGCATCGCGTAGGGAAAACCCCAAATGACTGAGGGGAACCTGATGGCACCTGTCGGAAAACAATGGTCTGGGGTGGGAAAACCCAAATAAAAGTGTAATAATTGATTGCTATTAATAAATTAATATGATACCAATTGGGAAACCGTGGGAACATGATTGAATTATATTTTATAGAGCTGCCAACAACCTTTAATTAATGCACAGCCTGATATTCAAATACACATTTCATATTCAGATACATTATTGGATCTGGGCAAGTCACATGCAACACAAATACAGGTAGTTACTGTATATTAGTGTAACTATTTAATACGTTAAACATTTTATTGTCTGTGTCTTGATTGACACGTAGGCCTATGTACACTGCAGATAAATGATGTTGCAACACACACACACACAGATGTGGTAAGCTATGATTCTGTCAGCTTAGTCTGTAAATCTCTGACTTCCTTATCTGAATGCTCTCTCTCAATTCAATTCAATTCAATAGATTGACATGGCAAGTTACATTACTTACATTGTCAAAGTATACATATAACAAAAATGGTGGGACCAACAGCAATAATAATAGTAGTAGTGGAAATTGGATTACCATTAACAGCAACTACAACAACAATATTAATGAGAATAACAATACATTAAAGCAATCGTAGTGGACCAGTCTCAAGATGACTGAGAAGACACATGACATGGTATGAAAGCCAAAACAAAACTAAATGGGAAATATGATTGACATTACATCACTGGCTGTCGCTCAGGTTGTGGCAGGAGGACACACATTTGGCTGCCAAATAAATTCATTTATAGTTTCAAATTCTTTGTACTGAATGATAATTTTGGGAAAGAAAGATTCTCTCTCTCTTTCTCTCTCTCTCTCTCTCTTTCTCTCTCTCTCTCTATCTCCCCTCCAGTAGATCTACCTCTCTCTCTGAATTGGCGCTGAGTGCACATCATTCCTAATGTATTTGTTATTTCTATGTATTACAGTTTTTCTCAATTGCTAAAACACTAAACCCTATTGTCTGAACCAAATGCTCAGTTGCCTGAACCCACTGATTGAATCAATCACTCTTTTGGCAAAACCATAAGCACTTTTCACCTGTTTAGACACAACTTGCCAACACATTTTCATTGTGATGCACCCGTGCTGCATAATGGTGAGCACAGGTGACAAAAGTCAAACACAATTAGAGCACAGGTATCACCACTTGAACACAACAACTCAAAATTGATCACACTTGTGGCTAATGATGTGAGGGAACATATACAGTAAGCCAGTTCAGAGAGCACTGGTTTGTGAGGCCCTACAATGGATAGAAATATGAGAGGAAGAGTTCGTGTGAGAGGAGGTCGAGGTGGTCGAGGTGGTCAGCGAAGACAAAGAACAGTAATATCTGATGAAATCAGAGCTACTGTGATTGACCATGTTCTTGTCCATGGTATGAACATGAGGGAGGCTGGACAAAGGGTACAACCAAACATCAGTAGATTCACTGTGTCCACCATAATCCGAAGATTTAGAGAAGAGAACAGGTAATTACCTTTTTTTGACATTATAGTACAGTATGTAAATGTTGACAGCAATTACTGTATGACATACTATATACTGTACCACAGTATACTGTAAGTGAATATATGTTTCAGTACATCACTGTACCAATGTACTGTAGTATTGTAATGGAGGGTTGGTCTAACTGTTTGTAGGCCTAGTATTCCATGTATATTTTTTGTAACTCCATGTTCTCTTTTGTAGAATTGAAAGACTGCCACATGGGGGTGGGAGGACAGGTATGTTCTCCCCACACCAAGAGACCCTAATTGTTGATATGGTCCGTGAGAACAATGCCATTAAACTGAGCGAAATTCAGCAGAAGATCATTGAGGACCATTTACATTTTGAGGGTATCAACAGTGTCAGCCTCTCTACTGTTGATCGTGTCCTCAAGCGCAACAGACTGCGCATGAAACAGCTATACAGAGTGCCCTTTGATCGCAACTCAGACAGAGTCAAAGAGCAAAGATTCCAGTATGTACAGGTTGGCATATATCCAGACACATTCAATGTTGATTACTCTAAGTAGTGATTTACTGTAGTGGCCTAAATCACTTTTTCCGTATCACTTACAAAACTATATCTATTTCTACAGAGGGTTTTTCAACTGGATGCAATGGAAAGACCCCATCAATACATCTACATGGATGAAGCTGGGTTTAATCTCACCAAAAGGAGAAGGAGAGGCCGTAATGTGATTGGCCATCGGGCCATTGTTGGTGTTCCTGGGCAGCGTGGTGGCAATGTCACATTATGTGCTGCCATCAGCAATCATGGGGTTGTCCACCATCATGCCAACCTGGGGCCCTACAACACTCACCAGCTCCTCATTTTCCTCAATCACATGCGAGATGCTTTGTTAGGGCAGCAGGATGAGCATCCCATCTATGTTGTTGTTTGGGACAATGTGAGTTTTCACAGAGCCCTCCAGGTTAGAGAGTGGTACAATATGAACCAAGGTTTTATCAATCTTTGCCTTCCACCGTACTCCCCTTTCCTAAACCCCATTGAGGAATTCTTCTCCTCATGGCGGTGGAAGGTATATGAACGCCAACCTTACACCAGGGTAAATCTCCTGCAAGCCATGGGACTTGCCTGTGGTGACATAGGTGTGGAGGCATGCCAAGCCTGGATACGGCATGCCAGGGGTTTTTTCCCCCGTTGCCTGGCCAGACAAAATGTGGCCTGTGATGTGGATGAAGTCCTGTGGCCTGACCCAGTACGGAGACATGATGCTGTGGCTGAGTAATGCACTTATTTGTATATTTTTGTACTTTATTTTTACATGGGCTTACTGTACACAAGTGGCAAACGCATAAGATTTCTGTTTGTTTTTACAAGTGCTACATGTAAATGCACAAGATTTCTGTTTTGTCTTTTTGTACAAGTGCTAAATGCACAGTTTTTTTGTTTTGCAACATGCATTTAGCCTACAGTGAACAATAAACATTTATTTCTCCAGCTTCATGTCCTGAGCATTGTGTTTTCTATTTTTCTACGTAGTGTTTAGTGACTGTTCAGTAGTGTTTTTTATTTTGATTGACTCGGGGCACGATTTGAAAACATAGTTCAGTTTTGAGCACAGATTGAACTGTTTTGAGGTGAAAGTTTGGTTTTGCAAGAAGAGTCTGAGGTTTTGTGAATGTAGCTTGAAAATTGGGTTTTGTGTTCACAGTTAAGAGAAAATGAGAGCAGCTTTCAAGAAATGTGTCTTAGCAATCGAGAAAAACTGTAACCTCCTCATTTGCCCCAACATGCCAGATGGAAGAAGAGAGAGAGAGAGAGAGAGAGAGAGAGAGAGAGAGAGAGAGGGGGGGAGGGAGAGAGAGGGGGAGAGGGAGAGAGAGAGAGAGAGAGAGAGAGAGAGAGAGAGAGAGAGAGAGAGAGAGAGAGAGAGAGAGAGAGAGAGAGAGAGAGAGAGAGAGAGAGAGAGAGAGAGAGAGAGAGAGAGAGAGAGAGAGAGAGAGAGAGAGAGAGAGGGAAGAGATGGAGTAGAGTTAGATAAACACACATATGTTTATCTAACCCTACTCCATCTCTTCTCTTCCCGCTCTCTCTCCCTCTCTCTCTCTCTCTCTCTCTCTCTCTCTCTCTCTCTCTCTCTCTCTCTCTCTTCTTCCATCTGGCATGTTGCCGGAGGGAGGAACGAGGGGGAGGAGAGTGAAAGAGCGATCGAGCAGGTGGGCGGAAGAGAAAACAGTAGAAAGAAGGGAGGGACTCCAGTGGATTCTGAGGGTAATTTGTGAGATGATGCCAAAATAACCTCTAACCTACTCAGCATTTATCTTTCCCTGACACACACGCATACACACACACACACACACACACACACAGACACACACACAAACACACACACACATACATACAGGAAATGCCAACAACAAAAAAGAAGGGCATTGCCTGGTAACCTGGAGAAAACCAAAGGACTTCTAACTTAGAATATATGTTTACAGTATACTGCCGTTTTCTCATAATTCACTCCCTGCCACTGTCCAGCCCTGATCTGTCTCTCTCTAGCTCCCCTAAACACAGATATTGGACCAGCTTAGCCTGCTCTCATTCTAACATTAACAATGAGAAAGACTAATGCCCAAACTGATCTCAGCTCAGCCATCGCAACCTTTTTCCTACAACTTCCTGAAATATGTTGTGTCTCTTGGGACCCCGTGGTCATGCATCACTGGTGGAGATCGATAAATCAATCAGTCCACTACAGTCCTCTTCAAACCCTGCCTGTCTGTTTATTGGGCCTTTGATAAATAGTCACAAAAACGCTGGGACGGTTGACTCCAAAGTGGGGTCATGGTCCTTGTATAAATTAGATCGCATTTGGTGACATCTGGCAAAAAACACGCACATAGTTGTCTTTCTGAAACACACACACACACACACACATGCCAGCACGGTCCAGCATGGTCTCAGACCAGCACGGTCCGGTTCCCCCCGTAGACCCGGTTCTCTGTCAGGTACATTTTGGGGACCTCCACGATGTTCCTGAGTATGCCTCTCTTAGCTCCTCCAGCCCCAGCCCCAGTCCCAGCCCCAGCCTCAGTCCCGGCTCGTCCCCAGTCTGGGATGGCAGCAGGTGAGGGCCCAGAGCGAGCAGGGTGAGGGGCGGGCACACGGAAGCTGTCCCTGTACAGGCTGTTTTTCCCTCCATAGGGTAAGGACACAGAGGGGCGGGGCAGCCGAGGGTGGCAGGACATAGTGGGAGGGGCTTTGTGGCCCGGCAGGCGGCTGTGGGTGGAGCTCTTGGTCAGGCTAAGGTAGGAGGGAGGGGCTTCCAGACCAGAGGAAGGGGCAATCTCTGACCTGAGGAGAGAGGTCAGAGGTAGGTGAGAGAGGGATAGGACACACACACACTACCCTCTAGTGGTGAAATAAAGGAAGCACACACACTCCCCTCTAGTGGTGAAATAAAGGAAGCACACACACTACCCTCAAGTGGTGAAATAAAGGCAACACACACACTACCCTCAAGTGGTGAAATAAAGGCAACACACACACTACCCTCTAGTGGTGAAGCCACAAACACACACACACACATTCACGTACCCACACACAAGAGGAGGCTTTATTCCATTCCAGCCATTACAATGAGCCAGTCCTCCTATAGCGCCTCCCACCAGCCTCCTCTGCCACACACATATATCTACACACACACACTCACACTCCTCTGGTGTAGGGGTACCTGCTAAAGCGCCTGTAGTCTGCATGAGCTGTGCTGACACAAGGATCTGCTGTCACAGTCGGGGCCTGGCCTGGATCAAGCTGTCCATAAAGTGCCTGAGAGAAGATATACAGATCTGTTGGAATACAGGTTGGACATTCATTCAGTCTCATCTTTCCACTCACACATTCAACTGGCTCCATTGTTTACTTTTGAGAGGTAGATGTATTCACAATTTCCATTTCACAAATACACTATTCAGACATGTCAGAACATGAAATATTGGCCAATATTATTGTCAGTTTATTAGTATGTTTTACCAGCAGGGTGCTGCAGTGGTCCAGCAGGGGGGCCTGTGGAGCAGCTTGGCCCCTGTAGCTGTCCTGCATTTCACTGATTGGCCGAGAGAGCAGCTGCACTGTCCCACAGTCCCTGAGCTGGGGGGGGGGGGCAACCAATAAGGTGTTAACATGGAATGAAAACACACACAGACACACACATACACACTCTCTCGCTTTCTCTCTCTCTCTCTCTCTCCTCACCTGTTGTGCCAGCTTATTGAGGAAGTGTGTTTTCCAGTGTGGAGGGGCCCGTGGGTGCAGTGTGTTGGCCAGGGGGCCCGTCTGAGGCTTCCTGTCGTGCTCCAAGCGTGAGGTGACAGAGAAGTGACCACTGGTGGACACCAGGGGAGAACGCTGGAGCAGAGGGGGCAGAGACGCACCCTGAAACACACAAGGTATGTGTGTGTGTGTGTGTGTGTGTGTGTAGAGAGAGAAGCCTCGTTTATACCTGGTTCTAACATGCATCCTTTGTCCTGATCTTGTCCACATTTTGATTGTGCCCACATTTTTCAGACAGGGTAGACTATTAAAAGACGCATTGTGATCTGATTGTGATCTTCTTGACCACTTCTGGAGGTAGTCAGGCACGCAATGGGTCTGAATATCTTGTAGACAGATCTGGACAGTGAAACCATGTAAATCATAATGATCCCAAAATCATTGACAGGTGGGACTATTGATTTATGGCATCAATGTGTCTGAAAAAAATATTAATATAGCAATATTATTTTGAAAGAATAGCTGTCAAATAATTTACATACAGGAAAGGAAATATGGTCACAATGCTGACAGTGGATGGATATGAGACACATTTTAATACCATATTTCTGAAAAGGTGGGCACAATCAGAATGTGAACAAGATCAGGACAAAGCGGACACATGCTAGCTCAGGTATAAACGAAGCTAGAGAGTGGGTGTGAACACTTTTTTTAAACACTGATGATCATAAAATAGCCTATAGCCCATAGACGGTGAAAAATATAGCTGCTGAAACACATAAACCTACCTAGCCATATCTCTTACTAAAATGAGAAGATTTATAATCTGAATTATTTTAATCTTTATAGGCCTAATTCAAATTGTAAAACATCTTACTCTTAAACCTACCTTGTGACTCTCCTTATAATAAGGCAAGGGCTGCGAAAGGGCAAGAGCTGTCTGTCCCAGCTCTCGCCTGTGTCCCTCCCGCAAAGCCATTGGATTGATGTGACAGTTGACCCAACAACAGGAACTCCCTGTTCCAAAATCCTGTTCACTTAGCTACTAAAATACCAAGAGCATAAACATGAAAGAAGAAAACGAGGTATCACACGAGATGTCTATATACGCATGTTCGTTCAAATCAGCAGAAACGGATAGAAAACACGATAGGAGCTTCAATAGTGTTTGAAGATGATGCTTTGTTTAGGTCATATCGTCATGGATACCGTTGACGCTACTAGAGCAAATGCGCGCGCGCACACAAGTCACCCAGTGGACAAACAACAGTGGACTTTTATTTTAATTTTGCCATATTCTCAACGCAATCTTGCATGATCTGTTTTAAAACACCTTTATTTGTTTTATTTATTCAAATCAGTGAAATTATTGTAATTCAGTTCATTCAACAAAATAAACATTCTACAAGTGACCATATTTATTTACAAACACAAAGAAAGACAGAAGTGATGTTTTCCTTCACCAGGCAACTGCTGATGTAAAAAGCACTTTATAAAATACATTTGATTGATTGAAAACCAACAACAAGATCAATGATTTATAAATGACACGTTTTTACTGCACAGTGTGATCATTCATTCTATTGATTAATGGCTGTAGTTTACAAGGTTAGTCACCTTAAAGCACAAAGGACTTTTAACTCAAATACTTCTAGTAAATTGAAATCAAAGTAAATGAAAAGTCATTATTTCTTAAAATGTTTATGTGGTACTGACTCAAACCTAAATGAGAAGTTACATCAACTCAGTTTTTTAAAGTTATGATAATTTTGTGTTATTCTTTTATTACCTTTATTTAAGTAGGCAAGTCAGTTAAGAACAAATTCTTATTCACAATGACGGCCTGCCCCAGCCAAACCCAGACGACGCTGGGCCAATGGTGCGCCACCTTATGGGACTGCCGGATTGTGATTCAGCCTGGAATCAAACTGTGGTGACGCATCTAACACTGAGGCTGTGCCACTCGGGAGCCCCCATAACAAATTAACTTTTTCCAAACATGCTCTACTGCAGGTAGATTTTTAGGAATTGTTTTTCATATCTGTGTTTTTGCATGTATACTGAACAAAAATATAAACGCAACATGCAACAATTTCAACGATTTTACTGAGTTACAGTTCATATAGGGAAATCAGTTGTAGTGGATGCGAGCTTTGACTGGAAGCCAGTGTAGTGTGCAGAGGAGCGGGGGGACTTGGGAAGATTGAACACCAGGCGGCTCCAGCGTTCGAGATAAATTGTAAGGGTTTGATGGCATAAACTGGGAGCCCAGCCAACAGCGAGTTGCAGTAGTCCAGATGGGAAGTGCCTGGATTAGGACCTGCTTAGCTTCCTGTGTGAGGTAGGGTCGTTCTCTACGGATGTTGTGTAGAGCATGAACCTGCTAGAGCGAGTCACTGCTTTGACAGCAAATTGGGGTTTACAGTGTAGCGTACATCTTCAGTGGTGTTTATTAATGAATATCTACAATCATATACCCACTAGAGTTATTATAAATTGTTGCTACAGTGTGTCCTACTGAACATTACCATGATTAGAGTGAAACATCATGTTGTGTTTGACCCAGGGACCACCTGACACAGGGACACTGAGCAGTCATACCACTGTAACCTAAACCCTGCAAAGAGGGGCTCAGTTAATGTGGTGTGGAATGTGTACATGTGGGTCAGTGTTTCAGGGGAGACGCTCTAAGGACAGTGTGCTGGCCGGCCAGTCCAGATACACTCCTACTCTGTGGGATCCGGAGGAGAGGACCAGGGGAGTCAGTTGGGTATGGCAGGTCTCAAGACCAAAAATGTAAAAGTAGGCTACAAAAAAGTAGACAAAAATCTAATTTTAATGGTAGGTTTATTTGAACAGTGAGAGACAGAATAACAACAAAGAAATCCAGAAAAACGCATGTAAAAAATGTTAGAAATTGATTTGCATTTTAATGAGGGAAATAAGTATTTGACCCCCTCTCAAATACAATCCCATAGAAAATCTGTGGAGGGAGCTGAAGGTTCGAGTTTCCAAACATCAGCCTCAAAACCTTAATGACTTGGAGAAGATCTGCAAAGAGGAGTGGGACAAAATCCCTCCTGAGATGTGTGCAAACCTGGTGGCCAACTACAAGAAACGTCTGACCTCTGTGATTGCCAACAAGGGTTTTGCCACCAAGTACAAAGTCATGTTTTGCAGAGGGGTCAAATACGTATTTCCCTCATTAAAATGCAAATCAATTTATAACATTTTTTACATGCGTTTATCTGGATTTCTTTGTTGTTATTCTGTCTCTCACTGTTCAAATAAACCTACCATTAAAATTATAGACTGATCATTTCTTTGTCAGTGGGCAAACGTACAAAATCAGCAGGGGATCAAATACTTTTTTCCCTCACTGTACATAGTCACTTTACTGCTACCTACATGTACAGTGGGGAGAACAAGTATTTGATACGCTGCCGATTTTGCAGGTTTTCCTACTTACAAAGCATGTAGAGGTCTGTAATTTTTATCATAGGTACACTTCAACTGTGAGAGACGGAATCTAAAACAAAAATCCAGAAAATCACATTGTATGATTTTTAAGTAATTCATTTGCATTTTATTGCATGACATAAGTATTTGATCACCTACCAACCAGTAAGAATTCCGGCTCTCACAGACCTGTTAGTTTTTCTTTAAGAAGCCCTCCTGTTCTCCACTCATTACCTGTATTAACTGCACCTGTTTGAACTCGTTACCTGTATAAAAGACACCTGTCCACACACTCAATCAAACAGACTCCAACCTCTCCACAATGGCCAAGACCAGAGAGCTGTGTCAGGACATCAGGGATAAAATTGTAGACCTGCACAAGGCTGGGAGGGGCTACAGGACAATAGGCAAGCAGCTTGGTGAGAAGGCAACAACTGTTGGCGCAATTATTAGAAAATGGAAGAAGTTCAAGATGACGGTCAATCACCCTCGGTCTGCGGCTCCATTCAAGTTCTCCTTTTCTGATGTATCAAATACTTATGTCATGCAATAAAATGCAAATTAATTACTTAACAATCATACAATGTGATTTTCTGGATTTTTGTTTTAGATTCCGTCTCTCAGTTGAAGTGTACCTATGATAAAAATTACAGACCTCTACATGCTTTGTAAGTAGGAAAACCTGCAGAATCGGCAGTGTATCAAATACTTATTCTCCCCACTGTACATATTACCTCAACTAACCTGTACACCTGCACATTGACTTGGTACCGGTACCCCCTGTATATAGCCTCGTTATTGTGTTACTTTTTTTTACTTTAGTTAATTTTGTAAATATTTTCACTCTTATTTTCTTAAAACTGCGTTGTAGTTTCCTTAGTTCTATTGTGGCTTTTTGTGATTGTTTAATCATTTTTTGGAGAGGTATTGTGGAGGTTTATTTTACTTGGCCCTACAACAGCTCAGCACAATCTGCTGACAGAATCTTTTAGTCTTTCACTCAACACAACACAACCCAGGAGAGGCCTGCTGCGAACACTGGCTTGGATCCCTCTGAAAGTTCCTCAAGGACTTTTACAATAGGACTTTTACATTTAGATATTTTTGGACTTGTCCACTTTGGACTTTTAGCTTTTGTTAAATAGTGTAGAACACCCTTCTGTCTCTGTGTTTGGAAGGTCTACATATCTTGTAACCACTCATTCATACAAACTGGACCCCGGACATGAGACTTGAATAGATTTTTAGAACTGTTGAATCATAAACTAAGTCTTGATACAGTCTGCATGTTTAAGTTACCATAGTAGTTAGTAAAAATGTGAAGACCAACAGGCTATTAAAAAGTTATTATTTTGTAACCTTTTTTTTTTTTAAGAACATGCATAGTTTATACACAGCTTTATTGCATTTAGTCATCCCCCAAATTCGGCAATTGAAAGCCATGACCGTTAATACCTTCCTCAGGGAACGGCCTGCTGATACAGTGCCTTGCAAAAGTATTAATTCCCCTTGGCGTTTTTCCTATTTTGTTGCATTACAACCTGTAATTTAAATGGATTTTTATTTGGATTTCATGTAATGGACATACACAACATAGTCCAAATTGGTGAAGTGAAATGAAAAAAAATAACTTGTTTCAAAAAAAAATTAAAATATAAAAAAAGTGGTGTGTGCATATGTATTCACCCCCTTTGCTATGAAGCCCCTAAATAAGATATGGTGCAACCAATTACCTTCAGAAGTCACATAATTAGTTAAATAAAGTCCACCTGTGTGCAATCTAAGTGTCACATGATCTGTCACATGATCTCAGTATATATACACCTGTTCTGAAAGGCCCCAGAGTCTGCAACACCACTAAGCAAGGGGCACCACCAAGCAAGCGGCACCATGTATGAAAATGTATGCACTCACTAACTGTAAGTCGCTCTGGATAAGAGCGTCTGCTAAATGACTAAAATGTAAAAATGTAAAATGAAGCCCAAGGAGCTCTCCAAACAGGTCAGGGACAAAGTTGTGGAGAAGTACAGATCAGGGTTGGGTTATAAAAACATATCTGAAACTTTGAACATCCCACGGAGCACCATTAAATCCATTATTAAAAAATGGAAAGAATATGGCACCACAACAAACCTGCCAAGAGAGGGCCGCCCACCAAAACTCATGGACCAGGCAAGGAGGGTATTAATCAGAGAGGCAACAAAGAGACCAAAGATAACCCTGAAGGAGTTGCAAAGATCCACAGTGGAGATTGGAGTATTTGTCCATAGGACCACTTTAAGCCGTACACTCCACAGAGGTGGGCTTTACAGAAGAGTGGCCAGAAAAAAAGCCATTGCTTAGAGAAAACAAACAAATGGAAGAAGGTACTCTGGTCAGATGAGACTAATATTTAGCTTTTTGGCATCAAGGAAAACACTATGTCTGGCGCACACCCAACACCTCTCATCACCCCAAGAACACCATCCCCACAGTGAAGCATGGTGGTGGCAGCATCATGCTGTGGGGATGTTTTTCATCGTCAGGGACTGGGAAACTGGTCAGAATTGAAGGAATGGCGCTAAATACATGGAAATTCTTGAGGGAAACCTGTTTCAGTCTTCCAGAGATTTGAGACTGGGACGGAGGTTCACCTTCCAGCAGGACAATGACCCAAAGCATACTGCTAAAGCAACACTCGAGTGGTTTAAGGGGAAACATTTTAATGTCTTGGAATGGCCTAGTCAAAGCTCAGACCTCAATCCAATTGAGAATCTGTGGTATGACTTAAAGATTGCTGTACACCAGCGGAACCCATCCAACTTGAAGGAGCTGGAGCAGTTTTTCCTTGAAGAATGGGCAAAAATCCCAGTGGCTAGATGTGTCAAGCTTATAGAGACATAACCCAAGAGACTTGCAGCTGTAATTGCTGCAAAGGGTGGCTCTATAAAGTATTGACTTTGGGGGGGGGGTGAATAGTTATGCACGCTCATGTTTTCAGTTTTTTTGTCTTATTTCTTGTTTGTTTCACAAAAAAAATTATTTGGCATCTTCAAAATGGTAGGCATGTTGTGTAAATCAAATGATACAAACCCCCCAAAAATCCATTTTAATTCCAGGTTGTAAGGCAACAAAATAGGAAAAATGGCAAGGGGGTGAATACTTTCCTAAGCCATTGTAACAGGGTGGCATGTTTTTTTTTTTTTATGTGCTGCTCTAGAGCTCAATGGCCCAACAGACTCACCTGAGGACAGGGGGAAAGACTCATGTAAGTTATTTATTAAAGTCTGGGATACTGAGGGAGGAGTGGGCATACATTTTGAAGTACAGTGAATCCATCCAGTGACCCTTGATTATATGCTATATCAAAGACATACAGACAGCAATAGTGAAGGTTCTATAAGTATACTATTACGACCAGAGCCTACTTCTCTGTGCTCGGGAGAGATCGTAGATAGTTGGCCAGGAGGCTCTGGAGGTCCTTGGATTATTCTCTCTTTAGCACCTGGAAAGGGATGAATAGACGTCACAGGAGGTTGGTGGCACCTAAAATTGGGGAGGATGGGCTCGTGGTAATGACTGGAGCGGAATCAGTGGAATGGTATCAAATACATCAAACATCGTTTCCAGGTGCTTGATGCCATTCCATTAGCGTCGTTCCGGACATTATTATGAGCCATTCTCCCCTCAGCATCCTCCTGTGATAGACGTACTGAGTGTGAATGAAAGAGCAAGAGAGTTAACATGTAACAAGTATTACATTGTTGATTTGAGGACTAAGGGGGCCTTCAAATCAGACATAGATGCGTAAAAGACACAGCAACTCAATGGGAGGAGTGTGTTGGGGGAGGACCTAGCATTGTGTTGCGCTGTCCGTCAGAAAGGTTGCATGGACGTATGGATTGAAAACGTAGAGCAGTGTTTCTCCTAACCACACCGCTGCGTCGGACATGCGTTATATGCATTTTGATTTGAAGGCTGCCTTACTCTGTGGTTCAAGTTGTATCATGTCTGTAACTTCCCCTCTTACTGGGCGAGTTCGTTTTGCATGGCCCGGTGCCCCAGATGGGTGGAGATTTCACTTAAGGACCAATGGAATGGTTTAGAAAATCTGTTGGGCTGGCTGGCATTGTTTTTTCGACCTTACAGGAAATAAATACATGGTCCTCACTAGTTACCACCAATAATTTACATATACACTAGATGACTAACTGACAGGGGCGCTGTTTTGAAGCCACCGCGACTCCATCTTGGGACTTCCCGATCATTGTAAAACATATTTTGGAAGCTATAGAAATGCATGTATTTATTAGTTTTTGCAAAGTTTATTCTATTAGACACCTTAGTGCATACTTTTAAATTATATGAGCTAAAAATTAAATCATTAGAAAATGTATAAAAACATTTTCCTTAAAGTATAATTTAGTACTAATGTTACTATCCCCTCTACAACAACGAAATACTTAAATACATATAATTTTGTCCTTGAAACATTTAATTGAAATAATGTAGAATTAAATTCATTCCTATGGGGACTGCTTTTCTGAGCTCATTGTGGCGAAGGCTGCTTTGAAGAGCGAGGAGGTAGATGTGGTGGTCCCGTTAGGGGGGATGGAATGTAGGAGCATCAAAGCAGAGGGGTTGACCAAGGAGTGGCAACGTGAGTGGGAGAGAGAGGAGCGGGGTAGGCAGTTTTTCTCTATCCAGAATTCTGTGAGGAAGGGCAGTTGGTATCTTGGGAGGGAAAGGAGGAATGTGGTTCTGTTTACAAGGCTGAGGTTGGAGCATTGTGGATTGGGACGTGGGTTATTGCTAGTGGAGAAAACCCCAGATGGGAAGTGTGAGGAATGTGGGGAGGTAGAGACTGTGAAGCATGTTGTGTTATATTGCAGACAGTATGGTGAGGATAGGAGGATATTTTTTGGTGAGTTGACTGAGTTGGGTGTAAAGTGTAACCACATTTTTGCTTGCAACTATTTTGGCCTCAAATGAGCAAAATAGCAAGTTGTTGTGGTTTCTTTAGTCCACCTGCTAGATATTGAACGGTGTATTTCACTCCCCAGCCTGAGAAAGGCAGCAATACGCATTACAGTGTCTAGTGTGCCGGAAACGGAAACGGACAAGAAGAAGAAGAAGACGAAGAAGAAACCCACACAGATAGAACAATGAGATTTACTTATAAAAATGACACCCATGCGCGTTACTTCCGGTTTTCGCATGGCTCCCGCCCCACTCACAGCCATCTTGTTTCTTTTTCAGAACAAAAAAAAGGTGGGAGACAGAAAAACTCTGACGGGGGAGAAGCATATTAGAAATTGTAGAAACTTTACGGAAAGACGGATGTAGCGATACAATACGATATGAAAGGAAGGGGAGCAGGCGAGGTGGAAGAAGACCAGCCGCACCCCGTACACAGCTAACGTTAGCTAGTAGCTAGCTAGCGGCTAACCAGTTCGGGACGGATTCAGTAGCTAGTCAGACAGCTAGCTAAGCTAGCTAGCCTAGGAAATTGAGAACTAGTCAAATTCATCGTCAGATGTCTGTGAGAAGGAAATCGATGACAATGCATCGTACGTCGATTTGAGACGCCCCATTGAAGAGACCACCACCACTACTAGCTACAGGGATTTGCTTTTTTTTCTGTAGCTAGAGCGGGATCATAACAAGCCGTGGTAAGTGTTGCAATTTATTGCCAAGAATGATGGCTGGCTAGCTAGCTAGCCGTCTAGTTTAGCGCTAGTTAGCCAGTTTGCGATTCTGGCCTTAGCGTGTATTTAGCATCAGAATAGGTTACATATCAATTGACTGAAATTAATTGAATGGCCAGCTAGCTAGCTAACCAGCTAACTGACATTGCTGGCAAGCCACAGCTAACTAGCTTACTAAACTAACGACGGTATGGTGTTTGCAGACATCCATAGATAACTAATTAGCCAAAATGCTAAACTAAATCAGCTGACAGTGACATGCCTAAGCCCCAAAAATAATGTATCACCCTAACTATGACATAGTCTAATGTGGATAACTAGCTAGATAGTTATCTCAATGACCACACTTATTTGAGCATACACTGACTTGTACACGTGTAGTTAACAAAGTTGAAAGTGAATGAGACTCATGCATGGTGAGACCTAGGCTGAAAATATATCCCATCTTCAACCTAGGGCGATACCCGGATTCGAACGCAGTCCGTCACACAAGACTCATTACATGGCATGATGACATAGAAATAGAATGAATGACACATTATGGTTTTATTGTAGCCAAGCAATCCATGACCCGATTCCTTTCTTCCAGAATGAGTTGGTCTAGCTACATGGCTAGATCAGATCATGTATGTGCTGTCATGAGCAATTCCCTTATTTGAATGCACAGTCCCCCCACGTTCATTTACCCCCAGTTCAGCTGCTAACTACCTACTTTACTATGATTCACATCACACTGTAAAAAGGGTGAATACATACTGAAACACAACAGGGAAAAATAGGGAATAGAAATTAGTGTAACGTTGGAGAATTGGATAAACTTCAAACCAAAAATATAGGCCATAAATTCACATCAGCTGCAATATCTCCCTAGTGTTTATTACAACACCTATCGGTGATATGCTCAGTGAAGCCACTGATGACAACGCAGATAACTAGATCAAGATGTAGGTCTTCTCTGCTAACATGAGTCTTGAATTGAGCAACAATAGACTGTTATTGTGTAACAGAGCGTAGCATATTGAATATTTTGACCCTAAAATCGTGGGTTTGGTTCACTGGATTTCTATAAAGACCATACAGTCCATATAATGTAAAGACATGGCATGTCCTTTCCACACACACCCCCACCCCCCTACACACACACTCTTGCACACTCACAAACACTTGTCTCTCACACACATTATTGTAAAGGGTTTGTTTAAAGAGAGCATCCCAAGCCCAGTGGAGGCCCTGGGGCGATGTCTTGATGCATTCACTCCAGACTGAGTCACTGGAGCTGGTTAGTTAGCTCTGCTCTTTCCTCTCAAGAGGACACACTCAAAACCAACCAAGACCTAGACTTAGGCATCCTTCCTTTCTTTATTCCTTGAATTAGGCTAATCACTGATCTCACATGACATGACTGGAGAAATCATCACGGTGGAAGGCCATGCCCGCACCTATGCAACCATGTGAGATCAGTGATTATTTCAAGGAAGGGCAGGAAGAAGGATGCATTTGAAGAGTGTTTGAATAGGCCCCTAGGCAAATAGGGACTTGGCTGTTTTTAACGGGATAGTTCACCTCCAAAATCTTCATTTGTCAGGTTTGGCTACATGTCATGATATTCCACACCATATGATGAACCCTATTTGCAAATCTATTAGATATCTGCAGGCCAGACATCAATCTTATATGAATGGGAAATATTGGTGCTGGGTAAAACCATTTGAATTCAATCACTTTTTGACAGCATTCCTTTTGATTTAAACAAAACATGTTTGCCTGTGGAAGACTTGGTCAGAAAGTGACTTGTTGGACCTGAATGCCTAAACATTCAGGAGATAAAGGTGCTCAAAGTTGACCCATTTTGCATACCCCACCATACCATGAGACATCCATGTCTTCATCACTGGAAAAGATGAACAGTTGAGTTTGCTGTTATTTAAAAGCTTACAGGCATGGTTGTCAAACTATTTAATATTTATTTAAAAAATATATATTAAATGTTTTAACCATTTAACTTCAATTATCTAAAAACACGTCAACTCTGATTTAAAAAAAATAATTCATATATGTTGTAGCTTACTTTACATCATGAGGATTTGTGTTGTTCTTGCCATTGGTTGAGACACAACATGCTCTTGAATACAGGGTGGGTGTCATTGCAATCATAGAAATATAATTCATAGAATGGACCTATCCCTTCAGACCACTGCAATTTATCTGTTACACATTGACATTTAAATTGAATAGACATTTTAACTTTTAATTACTACCACAAAGATGGCCGCCGGTCCACCCACTGCCGAATGTCAACTTTAATGGACATGTCTATTCCTTTTATCTATATTTACATTCTATGATTTCAATACGTTTCCTATGGAGGATTGACTGTTTAATTTCAAACGACAGATATTCCCATTCAAGTCAAAATGATCTGATGTGTGGACCTCCAACCATCTTTGTGGTACCATTTTGAAAGTTGAAATTTCTATTTTATTCCCATTTTAGTACATTTGTCAGCCAAAACATGACATGACACCCACCTTGTATTCAAGAGCATGTTGTGTCTCAACCGATTGCGGGCACATAACAAAACTCGGATGATTTAAAATAGGGTCTAAGCTACAACATGCGAATATAAAAATCTGAGTTTACAAGTTTTTAGATAATTGAAGATTAACGGGGGGAGGGGGGGGATGACGTCATTTTTATAAAATAAAAAGTAAGAAATTATAAAACCTCCCGAACAAAAATGTAAACGCAACATGCAACAATTTCAAAGATTTTACTGAGTTACATTTCATAGAAGGAAATCAGTCTATTAAAACTTTTTTTTTTAAATAGGCCCTAATCTATGGATTTCACGTGACTGGGCAGGGGCACAGCCATGGGAATTAGTTTTTCCCCACAAAAGGGCTTTATTACAGACAGAAATACTCCTCAGTTTCATCTGCTGTCTGGGTGGCTGGCCTCAGACGATACCGCAGGTGAAGAAGCCGGATGTGGAGGTCCTGGGCTGGCCTGGTTACACGTGGTCTGCAGTTGTGAGGCCGGTTGGACGTAGGGCTGTTGCGGTGACCGTATTACCCCCACACCGGCGGTCAAGAGTCATGAAGGCAGTCAAATTCCACATGACCGTTTAGTCACGGAAATTAGGCATCTCCAAGCTCTGATGCTGCTGATGGTCATTAGTAGCTTACCAAACTTACCAACTACCTGGCACTCAGCACTCTATTGTCCCTCTAATCACTCTGACATCAATGCAAATGTAATTGAAAATCTAATCAAACACTTCATAAGAGCCCATGCGCTCATGTTGCGCAACATTTCTATAGGCAATGCAGTTGCGCGAGAAAACAGAGTGAAGGCCTCTATTAAAAAGAGGATCCCATCAGCTTTCTATAGGCTAGGCCTACTATTTATTTCTCAACTTTCCTAATATTAATTGCTTATCTTTACAACAGGAGTCTAGCCTACCTGGCATGAAAATGAATATTGGGAAAAGCGTCCTCCATTCACTATTTAAGTGCATTGATGACATGTATTTTTTCCGCTGCCCCAGTTTCGAGACAGGTGAATGACAATGGTCCATTCTAAATCAAAACAAATTTCACACATATTATTTAGTATATGTAAAGACAGTATTAAATCAAGAATAGTCTGATGGGTGACAATATTAGCCTATCACTTGTGAATTATATATCACTTGTGAATGATGCCCAGCTTAAGGCAAGAAACAATGCCTTTTTTGCAACTTTTTCAAATCATAGTCGCACACCTCATGTAACCTAGCCCATAGTCCTATATGTTTTGATAAGGTTTGTATCACAACTAAAGTGGCCAAATAACTTAAAATGTAGCACATTAATCTGCTTTACAAGGGGTGTAGAGCCTAACTGGCATACATAAGCAGCGCGTGAGTTTCATGTTTGCGGAAGATAATTTTCAATATGCACTTCGGAATTGGATAAGGACGCGCGCAGTTGTGTCCCCGATGTGTCTGTCTTCACTTGTAGCCTGTGAGAAAGACCCGATCACGTGATGGAGAGCCATGTGAGTGAGAGGTGCTTCGGAGCGCGCAGCACTCATGGAGAAGGGCTCAACGCAGCACTCCGGGCCAAGGGCACAACGGCCACTGGCCGCAAAAGGCATGGATTTTTTTTTAGGGTGCATTACAGCCACACAAAGGGGATGCCGCAGGAAATTCGAGGCATTATCAAGTGCTTGTCAAATTGTGAATGAGATACTGATGAAGTGTGTACAGGCTGCGCAAAAAACAAACCAGAGCTCATGCCTTTCAAGCAATTTATTTTCAAATCATCATTAGTCGCATCATGCCGCCTTACAATGTTTTAAACATCAAAACATATAGCCCAACGTTTGTAGAACAACCAAAGTGAGATTAATAACTCTACATTAAGCATATAGGAGTACCTATTTCTTTGTTAACTGCTCAACACAGAATAGTCGCATGTGCACACTACTTCAAATCGTTTGGAGAAAATATCCTTTCTATTTAATTCAGCTTTGTTGCAATATTTACCTGGAGCTAACCCTGCAGATAGCATTACTGGGTGATCTGAAAAGTCATAGTCAATCGATCAATAATATAATAATACTTTTAGCAAAAATGTTTATTTTCAATTTACAATCTGTAGAAACAATGAGAATAGAAAGGTTCAGAACTTTTGTAAAACATCACAGTACAGCTGAAAAATATATGGCAAGTACAAATCCAATATGGATGGTGTGAAGAGATAGATGGGTGGTGTTGAATGGAGTTGAAGGATGGGACTAATAACAACTAACAACAACTAATAACAACTAATAACAACAAGATAACTAATAATGTAAAGCATACTGTGTCCATAATAAGTATATAGGTTATAGGTTGAGAGCTTTTGTGAAAGAGCACAGTTAGAAAGATATGGCAAATAGAAGCAAACTGGATGGACATCATGAAAATGATCGGAGAGGTTGAGGGTAGAGGAAGTTCAGGAGTAAAAACAAACAAAATATAATTATTGTAAAATTGACTGTGTCCATAAAATGTATATTTTACATTTTAGTCATTTAGCAGACGCTCTTATCCAGAGCGACTTACATTTAGTGAGTGCATACATTTTCATACTGGCCCCCCGTGGGAAACAAACCCACAACCCTGGCGATGCAAGCGCCATGCTCTACCAACTGAGCTATAGGGGACTATATAGTATGTACTACATAGTATGTATAAGATGGAAGTAGAGGCCTAAGCATTGTTGTTCACTAGTTTACTCCAATAAGGGAAAGGGTGGTGGGGTTGGAAAGTAATAAAGGGAAATATATTTTTAAAAAGGATGTGTATAATAAATATATATATATATATATATATATATATATATATATAGACACATACATACAGCTGTGGAAAAAATTAATTAATCTATAAACTACTGACAACATTTCTCCTAAATTCCAAATAAAAATATTTATTTGCAGAAAATGACAACTGGTCAAAATAACAAAAAATATGCAGTGTTGTCAGACCTCGAATAATGCAAAGAAAATAAGTTCATGTTCATTTTTAAACAACACAATACTAATGTTTTAACTTAGGAAGAGTTCAGAAATCAATATTTGGTGGAATAACCCTGATTTTCAATCACAGCTTTCATGCGTCTTGGCATGCTTTCCACCAGTCTTTCACATTTATGTTGGGTGACTTTATGCCACTCCTGGCGCAAAAATTCAAGCAGCTCAGCTTTGTTTGATGCTTGAGACCATCCATCTTCCTCTTGATCACATTCCAGAAGTTTTCAATGGTGTTCAGGTCTGGAGATTGGGCTGGCCATGACAGGGTCTTGATATGGTGGTCCTCCATCCACACCTTCATTGACCTGGCTGTGTGGCATGGCGCATTGTCCTGCTGGAAAAAACAATCCTCAGAGTTGGGGAACAATGTCAGAGCAAAAGGAAGCAAGTTTTCTTCCAGGACAACCTTGTACGTGGCTTGATTCATGCGTCCTTCACAAAGACAAATCTGCCCGATTCCAGCCTTGCTGAAGCACCCCCAGATCATCACCGATCCTCCACCAAATTTCACAGTGGGTGAGAGACACTGTGGCTTGTAGGCCTCTCCAGGTCTCCGTCTAACCATTAGACGACCAGGTGTTGGGCAAAGCTGAAAATTGGACTCATCAGAGAAGATGACCTTACTAATGCCTGTCATATACATGTAGAGATGCTGATTTTAAGAAACATTTGCAGTGGTCTCTTAATTTTTTACACAGCTGTATATACACTGCTCAAAAAAATAAAGGGAACACTAAAATAACACATCCTAGATCTGAATGAATGAAATAATCTTATTAAATACTTTTTTCTTTACATAGTTGAATGTGCTGACAACAAAATCACACACAAATTATCAACCCATGGAGGTCTGGATTTGGAGTCACCCTCAAAATTCAAGTGGAAAACCACACTACAGGCTGATCCAACTTTGATGTAATGTCCTTAAAACAAGTCAAAATGAGGCTCAGTAGTGTGTGTGGCCTCCACATGTCTGTATGACCTCCCTACAATGCCTGGGCATGCTCCTGATGAGGTGGCGGATGGTCTCCTGAGGGATCTCCTCCCAGACCTGGACTAAAGCATCCGCCAACTCCTGGACAGTCTGTGGTGCAACGTGGCGTTGGTGGATGGAGCGAGACATGATGTCCCAGATGTGCTCAATTGGATTCAGGTCTGGGGAATGGGCGGGCCAGTACATAGCATCAATGCCTTCCTCTTGCAGGAACTGCTGACACACTCCAGCCACATGAGGTCTAGCATTGTCTTGCATTAGGAGGAACCCAGGGCCAACCGCACCAGCATATGGTCTCACAAGGGGTCTGAGGATCTCATCTCGGTACCTCTGGCGAGCACATTGAGGGCTGTGCGGCCCCCCAAAGAAATGCCACCCCACTCCATGACTGACCCACCGCCAAACCGGTCATGCTGGAGGATGTTGCAGGCAGCAGAACGTTCTCCACGGCGTCTCCAGACTCTGTCACGTCTGTCACATGTGCTCAGTGTGAACCTGCTTTCATCTGTGAAGAGCACAGGGCGCCAGTGGCGAATTTGCCAATCTTGGTGTTCTCTGGCAAATGCCAAACGTCCTGCATGGTGTTGGGCTGTAAGCACAACCCCCACCTGTGGACGTCGGGCCCTCATACCACCCTCATGGAGTCTGTTTCTGACCGTTTGAGCAGACACATGCACATTTGTGGCCTGCTGGAGGTCATTTTGCAGGGCTCTGGCAGTGCTCCTCCTGCTCCTCCTTGCACAAAGGCGGAGGTAGCAGTCCTGCTGCTGGGTTGTTGCCCTCCTACGGCCTCCTCCACGTCTCCTGATGTACTGGCCTGTCTCCTGGTAGCGCCTCCATGCTCTGGACACTACGCTGACAGACACAGCAAACCTTCTTGCCACAGCTCGCATTGATGTGCCATCCTGGATGAGCTGCACTACCTGAGCCACTTGTGTGGGTTGTAGACTCCGTCTCATGCTACCACTAGAGTGAAAGCACCGCCAGCATTCAAAAGTGACCAAAACATCAGCAAGGAAGCATAGGAACTGAGAAGTGGTCTGTGGTCACCACCTGCAAAACCAGTCCTTTATTGGGGGTGTCTTGCTAATTGCCTATAATTTCCACCTGTTGTCTATTCCATTTGCACAACAGCATGTGAAATGTATTGTCAATCAGTGTTGCTTCCTAAGTGGACAGTTTGATTTCACAGAAGTGTGATTGACTTGGAGTTACATTGTGTTGTTTAAGTGTTCCCTTTATTTGTTTGAGCAGTGTATTTATAATAATAATAATAATAATATGCCATTTAGCAGAAGCTTTTATCCAAAGCGACTTACAGTCATGCGTGCATACATTTTTTTTTGTGTATGGGTGGTCCCGGGGATCGTATTTGCGAGAAAGAAAAACATATGGGGGATTGGAAGTGATGCAGACAATTACATTGATGGAAGTTACAATCTATCTGCAATATTAAAGCTGATCTACCCCCTACATTTAAAAAATAAATAATTCAGCTTTGTTCAATTGTATTCTTCATACTATAAAATAATGCCACGGAATTCTAAGCAAATCTTATCTGCTAAATGAACTAGTGTAGCCCACAGCCATTTGGCATAGCCAGATCAGGACCTAACATAAGGATAACTCAGAGTATGCTATTCTGTTCTTCTGAAATAGACTATATTTTCTTCATATCATGTTTCTTTAGACCTGTCTAAAATAAATAATGGATTTATTGTGAAGGTGTAGGCTATAATTAAATACATTTATTAGAAAATATCGATGTTCCAAAGGTCTGCATCAGTGGCTTGTAGGCTATGTGTGCAAGCAAGGAGATGCTAAATGTGTTTGTTAATTAATTTGAGTTCAACTATGTTTGATTGAAAAGGATCAGTCTGTGTTGATGGGTAGCCAACATCTATTAAAGGTGCTACACATAGGGTTTTTATTGTTATTTCAGAATTTCCATAATATATCTGCAGTAATAGTGGAATGATAGTGTTTCACAGTATTACTTACCCGTCAGTGTTGTGATTGGCTGTGCTATTCGCCTAATGATTTCTCACGCCCGAGCAGCATCTGTTGTCAAAATGGGAAAGCTGTTCTGACTTTGTGGCTGTGTTATCTAGGCTTGAGCCTTTTACTTTCGGTTTTGGTCCACCAGCGTCAAACAGCTGTAAAAACAATATTTTCTGCTATTGAAAATATATTTCACAACGATTTAGATGGTACAATGATTCCCTAAACTATTAATTGTTTTTTTTTTCACATAAACTGAAATTGAGCAAACAGTGTAGAATTTGATCAACCAGGAAATTAGAGCGATTTCCACTAGATAACACAGCCACAAAGTCAGAACAGCTTTCCCAGTTTGACAACAGATGCCGCTCCGGCGGGAGAAATCAATAGGCGAGTATCCCAGCCAATCACAACACTGGCGTGTAAGTAATACTGTGAAACACTATCATTCCACAATCACTGCAGATATATTATGTGCATCTATAAATAAAAATACAATCCTATGTGTAGCACCTTTTTAAGTTGTTATGAGTAAATCATGTCTGCTCTCTCACAGCACTTTGATTTACACTTAGACAGAGGGACTGTGTTTTATATCGTGTGTGTGCACATGCCATGCGAGCTGTAGTGAAAGTTTGTGTATCCATCACCATGATATGTGCGCTCTCTGCCGAGGTTGAGACGAGTTATACATTTTTAATATGGGTTTGTTATTAAGTGCACTTTGTGAGAACTAACCTCCCTCTCTTTCGGATTCTCTCCTCTCTCCGCACTTGTTCTCTACCTTTCTATTTCTATACCCTTCTTTACTCCTCTTTCTCTCTCTACCTCTATTCCCCGACTCTCTCTTTACCACTCTCTGTTCTGTCCCTCTCACTTTATTTTCCCACCATTCTCTCTTCTTCTCTATCCCATCTATTTCTCCACACCCTCTCTTCTCCACACCCTTTCTTCTCTATCCCATCTATTTCTCCACACCCTCTCCTCTCCACACCCTTTCTCTCTCTCTGTTTCCTCTCCCTCTATCTCCCTTGTCTCCTCTCTCTTTCCCTCCTAATTTTCTCCCTCTGTCCACCAGGCCCTGGCTATGCCCTCGAGTGTGCGGGCGGGCAATCTAAAGGACCCGGATGTGGCTGAGCTCTTCTACAGAGATGACCCCGAGAAGCTTTTCGCTGACCTCAGAGAGATCGGCCATGGCAGCTTCGGGGCGGTCTACTTCGTAAGGGATCCTTATATTGGGGGGGAGGGGTGTTTTGATTAAGAAAGTTTGTGTGTTTGCTTTCCTTATCAAAGCGTGTGACAAGGTGTTTTGAGAGTTTGTATGAGCCAGAACCTCTTGTTATTGTTTTCAGTATTTTAAGGTTTGAATGGAGTGTTTGTGCGTGACTGTCCTTCTCGATGCTGTGTCCGACAGGCCCGGGATGTGCGCAGCAACGAGGTGGTGGCCATCAAGAAGATGTCCTACACTGGCAAGCAGTCCAACGAGGTGAGCCAATGCGCGCACACACACACACACACACACACACACACACACACTTAAGACTTGGGACCAGAGTCAGAGAACCCTTACATAGGCTATTCAAGAATGGCTTAGACTTGTGCCTAAACAATCTACTTTTTGTCTATTTTCATGATTCCCTGTGGCCTGGTGTTTAGTATTAACCCCTGCTCTCTCTCGTTCTCCCCAGAAATGGCAGGATATCATCAAGGAGGTGAAGTTCCTCCAGAAGCTCCGTCATCCCAACACCATCGAGTACAGAGGATGCTACCTCAGAGAGCACACGGCATGGGTCAGTATTAGCAGTGTGTGCCCCCAGTACACTATTTGCGAGTCTGTACTAATAATCCGTCCCCCCCTCTCTCCCTCAGCTGGTGATGGAGTACTGTTTAGGCTCAGCCTCCGATCTTCTAGAAGGTTAGTACACCAGCGAAACAACTGCGGGGATTATTTTTAGTCACATGTTTAAGGGCATTTAGCATGTTTTTGAAGCTCTGTATATAACTAGACTCTCTCTCTCTCTTTATTTTTCTCTATCTCTCTGTAGTTCACAAGAAGCCACTACAGGAGGTAGAAATAGCTGCAATTACCCATGGTGCACTGCTCGGCTTGGCCTATCTTCACTCCCACAACATGATCCACAGGTAATATTATAAAAAGATATGCCATTTAGCAGAAACGTTTTATTTTTTATTTTTTACATCTACTACAACCTCTTGGTCCATGCTACTCTGTTGTCAATACGCTGTCACTGTGCAGTGTCTTAGAGCAATTCTGGCCGTTCAATTCCAGTTCTGTTTTCACTGCTTTGTCTTTTAGTCTCATCATTGGTTCTACAATATCTCAGTAACGTCTCAGGGATTTTACTCAGTGCCGTTTCAATAATCATTCCATTGTTTGGATCAATATTCCATTGTGGCCTTAATAGCCTGTGCCCATTTTCCCGATAGCGATGGAATTTAGGCTTACGAGTGTTTTAACCTTGCATCTTTCCTACAACGGCCGAAGATGTAACAAAACACCACTACAAGTGCGTTGTTGGAGCATCTGTCATCACTGATAGGATCGAAAGAAAAGGAGCGCTGCTCTCGGATCAGCTAGCTTTCTCCATTCAAATATTTCCCTAACATTCGAATTATTTCACAATACTGACGCAATCAGAGAGAGAGAGATATTACCACCTACGGCTGCAAATATTGAGGCAGCTTATTCTAATGCTTACCCAATAAAAATTTCAATAAATCACAGATTTGGCACATCATGCAATATATTGAGACAAGTTATAGACAGTAGCCTACAAGTAGAAAAATAAAACTCAATTGATTGAACATTAAATGTATTTCAATATGATTGAAATGTATTTCAATATGATTGAAAAAAAGGCCTATAGCTTACTGTTTATATTTTTGTGCAGTCATCTCGGTTTTCATTTGAAGCATCTTTTTATACGTTGCTTGTTTGAATCAATTGCAAAGACATTGGCAACTTTGTATTTGTAGTCAACATTGTTCTGAAGTTTTCGCGGTCACAGAGAGACGGATAAACCATGATTCTGTTTTAGCGGAGTATTAAGTGATTCGGGAGTGCAAAAAAGCATGTAATGACACAATTAGCTGTTCAACGAGTGGTCTGAGGTAGGCTTTAGATTACGAGCGTTTTCAAGTACAACGTTAATAACGATCGCTTGGCGATTTAACGATGCTCCTATGAAGGTTCTAACGATGAACTTAGCCTTAAGATGCTTTTGGGAAACCGGGTCCTGGCCTCTTCTATACTATAAATGCTATATAGGGTATGTCACCCTCGCAAAAGAGGTTTCTAGCCTTAAGGATCTTTCCTGGTTAAGGGTTAAATCAGTGTTTATATACAGTGAGGGAAAAAAGTATTTGATCCCCTGCTGATTTTGTACGTTTGCCCACTGACAAAGACATGATCAGTCTATAATTTTAATGGTAGGTTTATTTGAACAGTGAGAGACAGAATAACAACAAAAAAATCCAGAAAAATGCATGTCAAAAATGTTATGAATTGATTTGCATTTTAATGAGGGAAATAAGTATTTGACCCCTCTGCAGAACATGACTTAGTACTTGGTGGCAAAACCCTTGTTGGCAATCACAGAGGTCAGACGTTTCTTGTAGTTGGCCACCAGGTTTGTACACATCTCAGGAGGGATTTTGTTCCACTCCTCTTTGCAGATCTTCTCCAAGTCATTAAGGTTTTGAGGCT
This sequence comes from Coregonus clupeaformis, assembly GCF_020615455.1. Taxonomy (NCBI): domain Eukaryota; kingdom Metazoa; phylum Chordata; class Actinopteri; order Salmoniformes; family Salmonidae; genus Coregonus; species Coregonus clupeaformis. Next base: position 3,254,706 of record NC_059226.1, read on the forward strand.
GACGTTTGGCAACTCGAACCTTCAGCTCCCTCCACAGATTTTCTATGGGATTAAGGTCTGGAGACTGGCTAGGCCACTCCAGGACCTTAATGTGCTTCTTCTTGAGCCACTCCTTTGTAGCCTTGGCTGTGTGTTTTGGGTCATTGTCATGCTGGAATACCCATCCACGACCCATTTTCAATGCCCTGGCTGAGGGAAGGAGGTTCTCACCCAAGATTTGACGGTACATGGCCCGTCCATCGTCCCTTTGATGCAGTGAAGTTGTCCTGTCTCCTTAGCAGAAAAACACCCCCAAAGCATAATGTTTCCACCTCCATGTTTGACGGTGGGGATGGTGTTCTTGGGGTCATCAGCATTCCTCCTCCTCCAAACACAGCGAGTTGAGTTGATGCTAAATGGCATATTATTATTATTATTGATGCCAAAGAGCTCGATTTTGGTCTCATCTGACCACAACACTTTCACCCAGTTCTCCTCTGAATCATTCAGATGTTCATTGGCATACTTCAGACGGCCCTGTATATGTGCTTTCTTGAGCAGGGGGACCTTGTGGGCGCTGCAGGATTTCAGTCCTTCACGGCGTAGTATGTTACCAATTGTTTTCTTGGTGACTATGGACCCAGCTGCCTTGAGATCATTGACAAGATACTCCTGTGTAGTTCTGGGCTGATTCCTCACCGTTCTCATGATCATTGCAACTCCACGAGGTGAGATCTTGCATGGAGCCCCAGGCAGAGGGAGATTGACAGTTCTTTTGTGTTTCTTCCATTTGCGAATAATCGCACCAACTGTTGTCACCTTCTCACCAAGCTGCTTGGCGATGGCCTTGTAGCCCATTCCAGTCTTGTGTAGGTCTACAATCTTGTCCCTGACATCCTTGGAGAGCTCTTTGGTCTTGGCCATGGTGGAGAGTTTGGAATCTGATTGATTGATTGCTTCTGTGGACAGGTGTCTTTTATACAGGTAACAAACTGAGATTAGGAGCACTCCCTTTAAGAGTGTGCTCCTAATCTCAGCTCGTTACCTGTATAAAAGACACCTGGGAGCCAGAAATCTTTCTGATTGAGAGGGGGTCAAATACTTATTTCCCTCATTAAAATGCAAATCAATTTATAAATTTTTTGTTGTTATTCTGTCTCTCACTGTTCAAATAAACTTACCATTAAAATTATAGACTGATAATTTCTTTGTCAGTGGGCAAACGTACAAAATCAGCAGGGGATCAAATATTTTTTTCCCTCACTGTATGCATTTGTTAGGGGGTGGAAATGATCATAGGTTAAGAAAATGATCATGGGTTAAGAAAACACTCCAGGCCACTATTGAACGTCTACAGTTGTATAGAAAGTGTGCAGAAATTATAATGGACCTACACTAACCATCAAAAGTTTTAGAACACCTACTCATTCAAGGGATTTTCTTAATTTTTTACTATTTTCTACATTGTAGAAAAATTGTGAAGACATCAAAACTATGACATAACACACATGGAATCATGTACTAACCAAATAAGTGTTAAACAAATCAAAATATATTTTATATTTGAGGTTCTTCAAATAGCCACCCTTTGCCTTGATGACAGCTTTGCACCCTCTTGGCATTCTCTCAACCAGCTTCACCTGGAATGCTTTTCCAACAGTCTTGAAGGAGTTCCCACTTATGCTGAGCACTTGTTGGCTGCTTTTCCTTCACTGCGGTCCGACTCATCCCAAACCATCTCAATTGGGTTGATGTCGGGGGATTGTGGAGGCCAGGTCATCTGATGCAGCACTCCATCACTCTACTTCTTGGTAAAATAGCCCTTACACAGCCTGGAGGTGTGTTGGGTCATTGTCCTGTTGAAAAACAAATGATAGTCCCATTAAGCGCAAACCAGATGGGATGGCGTATCGCTGCAGAATGCTGTGGTAGCCATGCTGGTTAAGTGTGCCTTGAATTCTAAATAAATCACAGACGGTGTCACCAGCAAAGCACCCCCACACCATAACACCAACACCTCCATGCTTTACGGTGGGAACTACACATGCAGAGATCATCCATTCACCCACACCGTGTCTCACAAAGACACGACGGTTGGAACCAAAAATCTCCAATTTGGACCAAAGGACACATTTCCACCGGTCTAATGTCCATTGCTCGTGTTTCTTGGCCCAAGCAAGTCTCTTCTTATTATTGGTGTCATTTAGTAGTGGTTTCTTTGCAACAATTTGACCATGAAGGCCTGATTCACACAGTCTCCACTGAACAGTTGATGTTGAGATGTGTCTGTTACTTGAACTCTGTGAAGCATTTATGTGGGCTGCAATTTCTGAGGCTGGTTACTCGAATGAACTTATCCTCTGCAGCAGAGGTAACTCTGGGTCTTCCATTTGTGTGGCGGTCCTCATGAGAGCCAGTTTCATCATAGCGCTTGATGGTTTTTGCGACTGCACTTGAAGAAAGTTCTTGACATTTTCTGGATTGACTGACCTTCATGTCTTAAAGTAATGATGGACTGTCGTTTCTCTTTGCTTATCTGAGCTGTTCTTGCCATAATATGGACTTGGTCTTTTACCAAATAGGGCTATCTTCTGTATACCCCCCCCCTACCTTGACACAACACAACTGATTGGCTCAAACGCATTAAGAAGGAGAGAAATTCCACAAATTAACTTTTAAGAAGGCACACCTGTTAATTGAAATGCATTCCAGGTGACTGGATTGCAGAGAAAAACCCTTGAATGAGTAGGTGTTCTAAAACTTTTGTCTGGTAGTGTGTGTATATATATATTTTCAAATAACTGCCCCTTTTCTGGCCCGCAAATTGATTTTGACAAACAAATCGGTCCCCAAAAAATCTGTGCGGCCCTCCGTTGTATTCCGAAATCCCGATGTGGCCCTCGAGCCAAAATGTTTGCCCACCCCTGCGTTAAATTATTATGTTCAACATGGTTATGTCTGCACTGTCAACGTTAACATTGTTACCGTTGTCAACATTTTGTTAACATTGTCAACATTGTTTTTGTCACGTTGTGTTAACATTGCTCCTCCTCTCAGGGACGTGAAGGCAGGGAACATCCTCCTGACAGAGCCTGGCCAGGTGAAGCTGGGAGACTTTGGCTCTGCCTCCATTGTTGCCCCCGCCAACTCCTTTGTAGGAACCCCCTACTGGTGAGGAGCTAGAACTGTGGACTGTTCAATTTCTTGAGGGCCAAAGTACTGCTGGTCCTCTCCCGTGAATCTACAAATCCTCCCCCACCCCCTGCCCTACACACAAGGGATGGTTCACTCTTTTTAACCAGTGGCTGATTTTTAAAGGGATGGTTCACTCTTTTTAACCAGTGGCTGATTTTTAAAGGGATGGTTCACTCTTTTTCCAGGATGGCTCCGGAGGTGATCCTAGCGATGGACGAGGGTCAGTACGACGGCAAGGTGGACGTCTGGTCTCTGGGCATCACCTGTATAGAGCTGGGTAGGCATCGCCATGGCAACAAACTATTCAGTCTCCATGGTACTGTAGAGAGGGAATGGCGCCCTTTGACACTACATGTAGTCCCGTGTAGCTCAGTTGGTAGAGCATGGCGTTTGGCAACGCCAGGTTTGTGGGTTCGATTCCCACGGGGGACCAGTATATAAAAAATAAATATGCACTCACTAACTGTAAGTCGCTCTGGATAAGAGCGTCTGCTAAATTACAAAAAAGAAAGAAAGAGAGAGTTTTAACTTCTGAAATATATCAATGTAGTTTCACAGTGAACATTGACCCCAGGCCCTCAGTGTGACCCCTGTCTGAGTGGTCTGACCTAACCCCTGGGAGTGGTTAGGGATTCTGTTTTGTGTCTGTTTGTCCCGACATTTTTACTGGGATTTAAGAGACTCGGCGCTAAGCTGCTTTGGTTGTTAGCTAACATGTCCTCTCTCCCTTCTCTCTCTCTATCGCTTGGTCACTTTCTCCCTCTCTCTATCTCCCTTTCCTTCTCTCGCTTGATCTCTCTCTCCTCTTCTTCTTTTTCTACCCCCTCTCTCTCCCCCCCTTGTCTCTCTTTAGCGGAGAGGAAGCCTCCTCTGTTCAATATGAATGCAATGAGTGCCTTATACCACATCGCCCAGAACGAGAGCCCCATCCTAGCGTCCAATCACTGGTGAGCATCACTCGCTGTCTCCCTCTTTCTCTCTCCCCCTCTTATCATGCACAATCTCTCGTTGTCTGTCTTTTTCTTTTATCTCCTTCATGCACATCTCTCCACTCACTTATCAGTCTGTCATTCACCTAACCCTCTCTCTTGCTTAACTCCTTTTTTTTCTTGATCTGTCCTTTACAGCACTGTCTCTTAACTCTCTCTTTCTCTGTGTTCTCTCTGACTGAACTCTCTTCTCTCTCTCTCTCGCCGCAGGTCTGATTATTTCCGTAACTTTGTGGACTCCTGTCTGCAGAAGATTCCACAGGACAGGCCCATCTCTGATGTGTTGCTCAATGTAAGAGTGCAACACACACACCTCTTCCTCGTTCCTCCTGTCTTCCTCTATTTCTCTCTCTAACTCTTAGCACTCCCCCCCCCCTTCTTCCCCTCCTTCCACCGTCTGTAGCACCGGTTTCTGTGTCGTGAGCGTCCCCTGACGGCGGTGATGGACCTCATAGCGAGGACCAAGGACGCAGTGCGGGAGCTGGACAACCTGCAGTACAGGAAGATGAAGAAGATCCTCTTCCACGAAGCCCACAACGGACCCACCCCAGAGGGAGGAGAGGAGGAGGAGGTAGGGGTTAGTAAAGCCCATAATGGACCTCCTCTGGTTGAAGGGTGGGGAGGAGGTGGTATGGGGCTTGTTAGGGCAGATCTGGGTCGATCACTTACAGTGCCTTCAGAAAGGATTCATACCACTTGACTTATTCCACATTTTGTTGTGTTACAACCTGAATTCAAAATGGATAAAATATATATTTTCTCCTCTTTTATTTACATTTTATTTGGCCTTTATTTAACTAGGCAAGTCAGTTAAGAACAAATTCTTATTTACAATGACGGCCTACACCGGCCAAACCCGGACGACGCTGGGCCAATTGTGCGCCGCCCACACACAATACCCCATAATGACAAAGTGAAAACATGTTTTTAGAAATGTTAGCAGATTTATTGAAAATAAAATACAGAAATATCTCATTTACATAAGTATTCACACCCTGAGTCGATACACATTAGAATCACATTTGGCAGCGATTACAGCTGTGAGTCTTTCTGGGTAAGTCTCTTAAGAGCTTTGCACACCTGGGTTGTATACTTATTTGCACATTTTATTATTTTAAACAATTCTTCATGCTCTGTCAAGTTGGTTGTTGATTGTTGCTAGACAGCCATTTTGAAGTCTTGCCATCGATTTTCAAGCCTATTTACGTAATAACTAACTAGGCTACTCGGGAACATTCAATGTATTTTTGGTAAGCAACTCCAGTGTATATTTGGCCTTGTGTTTTAGGTTATTGTTCTGCTGAAAGGTGAGTTTGTCTCCCAGTGTCTGTTGGAAAGCAGACTGAACCAGGTTTTCCTCTAGGATTTTGCCTGTGCTTAGCTCTATTCAGTTTCTTTGTATTCTAAAAAACTCCCTAGTCTTTGCCGATGACAAGCATACCTATAACATGATGCAGCCACCACCATGCTTGAAAATATGAAGAGTGGTACTCAGTGATGTGTTGGATTTGTCCCAAACATAACACATTGTATTCAGGACAAAGTTAATTTCTTTGCCACATTTTTTGCAGTTTTACTTTAGTGCCTTATTGCAAACAGGATGTATGTCTTAGAATATTTTATTCTGTACAGGCTTTCTTCTTTTCACTCTGTCATTTAGGTTAGTATTGTGGAGTAACTACAATGTTGTTGATCCATCCTCAGTTTTCTCCTAACACAGCCATGACATTCTAACTGTTTTAAAGTCACCATTGGCCTTATGGAGAAATCCCTGAGTGGTTTCCTTCCTCTCCGGCAACTGAGTTAGGAAAGATGCCTGTATCTTTGTAGTGACAGGGTGTATTGATACACCATCCATAGTGTAATTAATAACTTCACCATGCTCAAAGGGATATTCAATGTCAGCTTTTTTTTGTTTTTTACCCATCAATAGGTGCCCTTCTTTGCAAAGCTTTGGAAAACCTCCTTGGTCTTTGTGGTTGAATCTGTGTTTGAAATTCACTGCTCAACTGAGGGGCCTCAGTAATTGTATGTGTATACAGAGATGAGGTAGTCATTGAAAAATAATGTTAAACACTATTATTGCACACAGAGTGAATCCATGCAACTTATGACTTGTTAAGCACATTTGTACTCCTGAATTGATTTAGGCCCGCCATAACAAAGGGGTTGAATACTTATTGACTCATGACATTTCAGCTTTTCATTTTTAATCAATTTGTAAAAATGTATAAACAATTTCACTTTGACATTATGGGGTATTGTGTGTAGGCCAGTGACAAAATCTCAATGTAATCCATTTTAAATGCAGGCTGTAACACAACAACATTTGTGAAAAGTCTAGGGGTGCGAATACTTTTTCTAGGCAATGTATCTTATGTTAACGTTCTGTCTCTGCCTGCCTGTCTCTGCATGTCTCTGCCTATGTGTCTCTCTCTCTCCCTGCCTGCCTGCGTATAACGTCTCTCTCTCCCTCCCTCTCACCCAGGAGGTGGAGCAGTACCTGTTGCGTACGGGCACTGTGGGCAGCATGGAGAGTTCCCAGTCTGTGCCCAGTATGTCCATCTCCGCCAGCTCCCAGAGCTCCTCGGTCAACAGCCTGGCAGACGGCTCCGACGACAGCAACGAGATGGCCATGATGACCGAGGGAGAGCACACAGTCACCTCAAACTCCTCCATTATACACCGCCCTACTGTAAGTCTGAGAGAGGTGTGTGTGGCGTGTGCGTTAGAGAGAGAGAAGATGGTGGTGTGTGTGTGTGTGTATGTGGTAAATATGTCAGGTTTGTGCAATTGTCTGTGTTTGTGGACATTAATTAAACTTCCCTCTCCTTCTGAATTGTCTCTCTCTCTCCTCCCCCCCCTCCCCCAGGGTCAGGATAATATCTATGATGACCCATACCAGCCAGAGATGGACCAGCAGCAGCCCTCGTCAGCCGCCCGCCGCAGGGCCTACTACCGCAACCGGGACCACTTCGCCACCATCCGCACGGCCTCCCTGGTGAGCACATCCCCAAACCCCTCTCTCTGACCCAACCACTAGCACATCCCCAAACCCCTCTCTCTGACCCAACCACTAGCACATCCCCAAACCCCTCTCTCTGACCCAACCACTAGCACATCCCCAAACCACTCTCTCTGACCCAACCACTAGCACAACCGCTAACCACTCTCTCTGACCCAACCACTAGCACAACCCCTAACCACTCTCTCTGACCCAACCACTAGCACAACCCCTAACCACTCTCTCTGACCCAACCACTAGCACATCCCCAAACCCCTCTCTCTGACCCAACCACTAGCACAACCCCTAACCCCTCTCTCTGACCCAACCACTAGCACAACCGCTAACCACTCTCTCTGACCCAACCACTAGCACAACCGCTAACCCCTCTCTCTGACCCAACCACTAGCACAACCCCTAACCACTCTCTCTGACCCAACCACTAGCACAACCCCTAACCACTCTCTCTGACCCAACCACTAGCACATCCCCAAACCCCTCTCTCTGACCCAACCACTAGCACAACCCCTAACCACTCTCTCTGACCCAACCACTAGCACAACCGCTAACCACTCTCTCTGACCCAACCACTAGCACAACCGCTAACCACTCTCTCTGACCCAACCACTAGCACAACCGCTAACCACTCTCTCTGACATGACCGCAAACGCTAACCCCCAAACCTCTCTTTCTCTGATACGACTGCTAACACAACCCCCTAACCCTTCTCTCATACTACTATGAACGCCTGTTTGTTTTCTTACAATTACTTTGCCCGAGCTTGATTGAGTTTGCCTGCGATCCAATGGAACAGTCCCACAACTGGAAACCCCGCCCATCTGTCTCTCCAGACAGACTCAATCAAACGCTCAAAGATTTCAGATACTATTTGAACCTAGGTCTGATTGACACCACCCATCTGTTTCTCCAGGCAGGCTCAATCGAAAACTCAGATTTCAGATACTATTGAGACACATTCTCTCTCTCTCCTCCCCACTCCCTCTTCCCGCTCTCTCTCTTCCCTCTCTCTCTCTCTTCCCTCTCTCTCTCGCTTCCCCCTCTCTCTCTTCCCTCTCTCTCTCGCTTCCCCCTCTCTCTCTCTTCCCTCTCTCCTCCCCACTCCCTCTTCCCTCTCTCTCTCTTCCCTCTCTCCTCCCCACTCCCTCTTCCCTCTCTCCTCCCCACTCCCTCTTCCCTCTCTCTCTCTTCCTTCTCTCTCTCTTCCCTCTCTCTCTTCCCTCTCTCTCTCTTCCCTCTCTCTCTCTTCCCTCTCTCTCTCTCTTCCCTCTCTCTCTCTCTTCCTCTCTCTCTCTCTCCCTCTCTCTCTCTCTCCTCCCCACTCCCTCTCTCCTCCCCACTCCCTCTTCCCCCTCTCTCTCTCTTCCCTCTCTCTCTCTCTTCCCCCTCTCTCTCTCTCTCCCTCTCTCCTCCCCACTCCCTCTTCCCTCTCTCTCTTCCCTCTCTCCTCCCCACTCCCTCTTCCCTCTCTCTCTCTCTCTTCCCTCTCTCTCTCTTCCCTCTCTCTCTCTCTCTTCCCCCTCTCTCCCTCTTCCCTCTCTCCTCCCCATTCTCTCTTCCCTCTCTGTCTCTCCAGGTGACTCGTCAGATCCAGGAACACGAGCAGGGCTCAGCGCTGAGGGAGCAGATGTCCGGCTATAAGAGGATGAGGAGGCAGCACCAGAAACAGTTGATGGGCCTGGAGAACAAGCTGAAGGCTGAGATGGACGAGCACCAGCTGAGACTAGACAAAGAACTGGAGAACCAGAGGAACAGCTTCGGAGGAGAGGGGGACAAACTGGGCAAGAAACACCAGGCCATCCTGGAGAAGGAGGTGAGGGATGGTGGTACTGGAGGAAAGGAGGAGGTATGGAGGGGTGGAGATCCTGAGCTTCGGAGGAGAGGGGGTCAAACCGGGCAAGAAATAGGGAAGGAGGACTTTGGAAAGAGGAACAAAATGTTAGTTTTCTCCCTTCATCCCTCCCTCTCTCTCTCCAGACCAAGGCAGCCCTAGCTGAGGAGAAGAAGTTCCAGCAGCATATCCTGAGCCAGCAGAAGAAAGAGCTGACCAGTCTACTGGAGTCTCAGAAACGCCAGTACCGCCAGCGCAAGGACCAGCTCAAAGAGGTACAACCTCATTCCAACCACACGACTACCTTATTCCAACCACACGACTACCTTATTCCAACCACACGACTACCTTATTCCAACCACACGACTACCTTATTCCAACCACACGACTACCTTATTCCAACCAAATGACTACCTTATTCCAACCACACGACTACCTTATTCCAACCACACGACTACCTTATTCCAACCACACGACTACCTTATTCCAACCACACGACTACCTTATTCCAACCACACGACTACCTTATTCCAACCACACGACTACCTTATTCCAACCACACGACTACCTTATTCCAACCACACGACTACCTTATTCCAACCACACGACTACCTTATTCCAACCAAATGACTACCTTATTCCAACCACACGACTACCTTATTCCAACCAAATGACTACCTTATTCCAACCACACGACTACCTTATTCCAACCACACGACTACCTTATTCCAACCACACGACTACCTTATTCCAACCACACGACTACCTTATTCCAACCACACGACTACCTTATTCCAACCACACGACTACCTTATTCCAACCAAAGGACAACCTTATTATAATCACACGACTACCTTATTCCAATCACACGACTACCTTATTCCAACCACACGACTACCTTATTCCAACCACATGACTACCTTATTCCAACCAAAGGACAACCTTATTATAATCACACGACTACCTTATTCCAACCACAAGACTACCTTATTCCAACCACACGACTACCTTATTCCAACCACACGACTACCTTATTCCAACCACACGACTACCTTATTCCAACCACACAAGGTAGTTGTCTGGTTGGAATAAGGTAGAGGGTGGGTCAGTCACATGGGACTGACCCACCCTCTAACTCTTCCCCCTGTTGTATTGATTGGCTGGTGTCACCCTCTAACCCTTCCCCCTGTGTTGTATTGATTGGCTGGTGTCACTCTCTAACCCTTCCCCCTGTGTTGTATTGATTGGCTTGTCACCCTCTAACCCAGGGTTCCCCAACTGGCGGGCTGCAATTTTTCTGAGAAGATAAAGAGAAAAAAAATAATAATCTTGTTGCACATAAGACTGTAAAAACACCAGGAAATCAGTTCCAGGTTATTTTTTTGTTTTTTAAAATCTGTTCCGAAGTAGTCCCACGCATAATAGAGAAACAAGTCATCGTATACAAATGTAAGCAAGGTTTGAAATTATGTTTTAATCAAACATTGTATCTGTTTGGGCTTATTGCAGTTAATTTGCAGTCTACAAATTATTTGTAATTATGTTCCGGCCCCCCGACCATCCGCTCAAGAAAAAATCGGCCCCTGGCTGAATCTAGTTGATGATCCCTGCTCTAACCATTCCCAATGTGTTGTTTCTACTAGGAACTGAATGACAACCATTCAACCCCTAAGAGGGAGAAACAAGGGTGGCTGTTGGCAGCCTTTAACTAGGGTTGTGAACGTTTAAACGAAATTGGGATCCTTAACGTTACGAAAAAAATCCCTAAGGGGAAATCCATGTTTTTGTTTTTTATCCCCCACAAATATTTTATTACAGTGCACCTGGCTAATCTGCTCTTTCTCTTCACTAATGATGCCAGTGTGTGTTCAGTCTGTTCCCCTAGTCTATTCATTGATGATAGGCCCTGCTTTCCTGAAGTTTTTTTACTGCATGAAATGGCGAAATACAGCATTCCATTGCGAGATACAGATTTTGATTGCCGGTAGATAGGCCTAGTGTACGGTTCTGACTCCGTCTGTCTGGTGGCCGACCTGCCTATACTGTGCCCCTCCCCCTCTCTCCATCCCTATACTGTGCCCCTCCCCCCTCTCCATCCCTATACTGTGCCCCTCCCCTCTCTCCATCCCTATACTGTGCCCCTCCCTCTCTCTCCATCCCTATACTGTGCCCCTCCCCTCTCTCCATCCCTATACTGTGCCCCTCCCCCTCTCTCCATCCCTATACTCTGCCCCTCCCCTCTCTCCATCCCTATACTGTGCCCCTCCCCTCTCTCTCCATCCCTATACTGTGCCCCTCCCTCTCTCTCCATCCCTATACTGTGCCCCTCCCCTCTCTCCATCCCTATACTGTGCCCCTCCCCTCTCTCTCATCCCTATACTGTGCCCCTCCCTCTCTCTCATCCCTATACTGTGCCCCTCCCTCTCTCTCCATCCCTATACTCTGCCCCTCCCCTCTCTCTCCATCCCTATACTCTGCCCCTCCCCTCTCTCTCATCCCTATACTCTGCCCCCCCCCTCTCTCTCCATCCCTATACTCTGCCCCTCCTCTCTCTCCATCCCTATACTGTGCCCCTCCTCTCTCTCCATCCCTATACTGTGCCCCTCCCTCTCTCTCCATCCCTATACTGTGCCCCTCCCTCTCTCTCCATCCCTATACTGTGCCCCTCCCTCTCTCATCCCTATACTGTGCCCCTCCCTCTCTCTCCATCCCTATACTGTGCCCCTCCCCTCTCTCTCCATCCCTATACTGTGCCCCTCCCCTCTCTCCATCCCTATACTGTGCCCCTCCCCTCTCTCCATCCCTATACTGTGCCCCTCCCCTCTCTCTCCATCCCTATACTGTGCCCCTCCCTCTCTCTCATCCCTATACTGTGCCCCTCCCTCTCTCTCCATCCCTATACTCTGCCCCTCCCTCTCTCTCCATCCCTATACTCTGCCCCTCCCCTCTCTCTCCATCCCTATACTCTGCCCCTCCCCTCTCTCTCCATCCCTATACTCTGCCCCTCCCCTCTCTCATCCCTATACTCTGCCCCTCCCCTCTCTCTCCATCCCTATACTGTGCCCCTCCCCTCTCTCTCCATCCCTATACTGTGCCCCTCCCTCTCTCTCCATCCCTATACTGTGCCCCTCCCCTCTCTCTCCATCCCTATACTGTGCCCCTCCCTCTCTCTCATCCCTATACTGTGCCCCTCCCCTCTCTCTCATCCCTATACTGTGCCCCTCCCCTCTCTCTCCATCCCTATACTGTGCCCCTCCCCTCTCTCTCCATCCCTATACTGTGCCCCTCCCCTCTCTCTCCATCCCTATACTCTGCCCCTCCCCTCTCTCTCCATCCCTATACTCTGCCCCTCCTCTCTCTCCATCCCTATACTCTGCCCCTCCCCTCTCTCTCCATCCCTATACTCTGCCCCTCCCCTCTCTCCATCCCTATACTGTGCCCCCTCCTCTCTCTCCATCCCTATACTGTACCCCTCCCTCTCTCTCCATCCCTATACTGTGCCCCTCCCCTCTCTCTCCATCCCTATACTGTGCCTCTCCCCTCTCTCTCCATCCCTATACTGTGCCCCTCCCTCTCTCTCCATCCCTATAATGTGCCCCTCCTCTCTCTCCATCCCTATACTGTGCCCCTCCCTCTCTCTCCATCCCTATAATGTGCCCCTCCCCTCTCTCTCCATCCCTATACTGTGCCCCTCCCTCTCTCTCCATCCCTATACTGTGCCCCTCCCCTCTCTCTCCATCCCTATACTGTGCCCCTCCCTCTCTCTCATCCCTATACTGTGCCCCTCCTCTCTCTCCATCCCTATACTGTGCCCCTCCCCCTCTCTCCATCCCTATACTGTGCCCCTCCCCTCTCTCTCCATCCCTATACTGTGCCCCTCCCCTCTCTCTCCATCCCTATACTGTGCCCCCTCCCCTCTCTCTCCATCCCTATACTGTGCCCCTCCCTCTCTCTCCATCCCTATACTGTGCCCCTCCCTCTCTCTCCATCCCTATACTCTGCCCCCTCCTCTCTCTCCATCCCTATACTCTGCCCCTCCCCTCTCTCTCCATCCCTATACTCTGCCCCTCCCCTCTCTCCATCCCTATACTGTGCCCCTCCCCTCTCTCTCCATCCCTATACTGTGCCCCTCCCCTCTCTCTCCATCCCTATACTGTGCCCCTCCCCTCTCTCTCCATCCCTATACTGTGCCCCTCCCTCTCTCTCCATCCCTATACTGTGCCCCCTCCTCTCTCTCCATCCCTATACTGTGCCCCTCCCTCTCTCTCCATCCCTATACTGTGCCCCTCCCTCTCTCATCCCTATACTGTGCCCCCCCTCTCTCTCCATCCCTATACTGTGCCCCTCCCCTCTCTCTCCATCCCTATACTGTGCCCCTCCCCTCTCTCTCCATCCCTATACTGTGCCCCTCCCCTCTCTCTCCATCCCTATACTGTGCCCCTCCCCTCTCTCTCCATCCCTATACTGTGCCCCTCCCTCTCTCTCATCCCTATACTGTGCCCCTCCCTCTCTCTCATCCCTATACTGTGCCCCTCCCTCTCTCTCCATCCCTATACTGTGCCCCTCCCCTCTCTCATCCCTATACTGTGCCCCTCCCCCTCTCTCCATCCCTATACTGTGCCCCCTCCCTCTCTCTCCATCCCTATACTGTGCCCCTCCCTCTCTCTCCATCCCTATACTGTGCCCCTCCCCTCTCTCCATCCCTATACTGTGCCCCTCCCTCTCTCTCCATCCCTATACTGTGCCCCTCCCCCTCTCTCATCCCTATACTGTGCCCCTCCCCCTCTCTCCATCCCTATACTGTGCCCCTCCCTCTCTCTCCATCCCTATACTGTGCCCCTCCCTCTCTCCATCCCTATACTGTGCCCCTCCCCTCTCTCTCCATCCCTATACTGTGCCCCTCCCCTCTCTCTCCATCCCTATACTGTGCCCCTCCCCTCTCTCTCCATCCCTATACTGTGCCCCTCCCCCTCTCTCCATCCCTATACTGTGCCCCTCCCTCTCTCTCCATCCCTATACTGTGCCCCTCCCTCTCTCTCCATCCCTATACTGTGCCCCTCCCCTCTCTCCATCCCTATACTGTGCCCCTCCCCTCTCTCTCCATCCCTATACTGTGCCCCTCCCCTCTCTCTCCATCCCTATACTGTGCCCCTCCCCTCTCTCTCCATCCCTATACTGTGCCCCTCCCCTCTCTCTCCATCCCTCGCTAGCTTGCTATGGAAGATGCAGGCAGCTCGAGATGATTTGATTGACCGTTCTGATCGCCTAGTGATGGACGTTAGTTTCGCTTCAGAAGCAGCATTCCTTTACAGACAAGTAAAATGCCCGTTCAGTGGTGCTTCAAAACTATCTCCAGAGAAGGTTTTGTCGGCATTTTAAAAAGCCATAGTGTGTCCTCACAGATAGACAAACATGCCGTAGCCGAGGTGCTTTCAAGGGTATATGACTGCGGCATAACTTCATTCCCCGGCCCTAGCGTTCATACATACGTAATAGGACCATTACTCTGCATTGATGTGGAATGTTATGAGCCATTTGTCACATCCCTTACCTTTAACCCTTCCCCATGTGTTGTAATGAGTGGCCGGTGTCACCCTCTAACCCGTCCCCCTGTGTTTCTACTAGGAACTGAATGAGAACCAGTCGACCCCTAAGCGGGAGAAGCAGGAATGGCTGGTGCGTCAGAAGGAGTGTCTGCAGCAGCTGCAGGCGGAGGAGGAGGCGGGGCTGCTGAGGAGACAGAGGCAGTACTATGAGCTGCAGTGTCGCCAGTACAAGAGGAAGATGCTGCTGGCCCGACACAACCTGGAACAAGACCTGCTCAGAGAGGTATAGCAGGCCTATTGAAGTACCTATAGTAGAGGTATATTACTGGGGGAGATTGACCTGCTCAGAGAGGTCTAGTCTCATCCACCAGCCGGCTCTCTCTGTCAAACCATCTGGTTTCACAGCGCCTCGGAACTGAACTTAAATCAAGTTGAATGGAAGCTTATGGCAGGAGCTCTGTCCATCACCATCTAGCATAACCCTTAGAACCTCCCCCCAACATTGTGGACTTCAAGCAGAAGTTATTTAAACAAAGAAGTGAGTTCGGAAAATCTGAAAGTACGCATCTTAGAAATGTTTTTTTACATATAAACGTTATATGCCTCAAATCAGAATCAATTGGGCTTCCCAAAAATAATATGGCTAATGTGATAGAACATTTATTTTTGATTGGCGATTTCGCAATTTTTCAAAGTCACATCTAATACAACTATTGCCTCGATTTAGAGCCACACGTCATAGTCATGTGATTCGCTCAGAATTTGAATTGATTAGGTTTGGGCGTAATATTTTCATATCGTCATACCATCCTTCTCTCATCCCAGGATTTACGGTATTACCGGCTTAGTACACAAGGGGGCGCCAAAAAACACAACATCCCGTTGGGTGTCTATTACTAGAATGCTAACAACATTTGTACAAGTAATAACACATTTCCATGGAGGCAAAATATACCTTTTTCATTGTAAGCTCATTTACTTGTATTGCTACCGCTGATAACAATTAGCTATTTTTTGCTGAATGTGTTGCACTAATGTATTTTCTGTGAAGGAAAACTATAGTTGAATGTTCCGGATCAATCTATTGAAGAAAATAAATCAACTGACTTTCGATATAAAACACGACCCCTGTCAATACATAGCTGTACTCACCTGATCCTGCTTTCTCCCGTTGTGCTATTTACAAACACGTGACTGGCTCAACCGTTCTGGAGAACTACAGTAAGCTTCATAAGGTGAAATTAAGAACGCGATATGCTTTATATCTTAACGTACTGCAAGTATTTACTTAAAGTATACTGAACAAAAATATAAACGCAACATGCAACAATTTCAACGACTTTACTGAGGAAATCAGTCAATTGAAATACATTTAGTAGGCCCTAATCTATGGATTTCACATGACGTGGCACAGCCATGGGTGGGCCTGGGAGGGCATAAGCCCACCCACTTGGGAGCCATGCCCACCCACTGGAGAGCCAGGCCCAGCCAATCGGAATGAGTTTTTCCCACAAAGGGCTTTATTACAGACAGAAATACTCCTCAGTTTCATCAGCTGTCCGGATGGCTGGTCTCCAGTGCCAAATTCTCTAAAACGACTTTATGGTAGAGAAATGAACAGAATTATCTGGCAACAGCTCTGGTGGACTTTCCTGCAGTCAGCATGCCAATTGCACGCTCCCTCAAAACTTGAGACATCTGTGGCAATGTGTTGTGTGACAAAACTGCACTTTTTAGAGTGGCTTTTTATTGTCCCCAGCACCTGTGTAATGATCATGCTGCTTAATCAGCTTCTTGATATGCCACACCTGTCAGGTGGATGGATTATCTTGGCAAAGGAGTAATGCTCACTAACAGGGATGTAAACAAGTTTGTGCACAACATTTGAGAAATAAGCATTTTGTGCGTATGCAACATTTCTGGGGTCTTTTATTTCAACTCATGAAACATGGGACCAACACTTTACATGTTGCGTTCATATTTTTGTTCAGTATAGCTACAAATATAAAAATGTATTGAAATAGTTTCAACGGTTTTGAAAAATATTGAAAAACCATTCCATGGCTATTTCCAAATACCCAGATATACGGTATACCGCCCAAGCCTAATTAGCATGTAAGTCAGTAAATCCACACCCCCTCAATTCCAAACAGTCCCACACTGTTACAAGGCTCTATGCGCCAGCAATTCGAACCTGGGGACGAGGTTAAACCTCGCCCAATCCACCCCTACACCTTACGCCCTAGACACTTCTGTTCTATTTCCTTGTTTATATACAGTGGGGCAAAAAAGTATTTAGTCAGCCACCAATTGTGCAAGTTCTCCCACTTAAAAAGATGAGAGAGGCCTGTAATTTTCATCATAGGTACACGTCAACTATGACAGACAAATTGAGAAAAAAATCCAGAAAATCCCATTGTAGGATTTTTAATGAATTTATTTGCAAATTATGGTGGAAAATAAGTATTTGGTCACCTACAAACAAGCAAGATTTCTGGCTCTCACAGACCTGTAACTTCTTCTTTAAGAGGCTCCTCTGTCCTCCACTGCGTTACCTGTATTAATGGCACCTGTTTGAACTTGTTATCAGTATAAAAGACACCTGTCCACAACCTCAAACAGTCACACTCCAAACTTCACAATGGCCAAGACCAAAGAGCTTTCAAAGGACACCAAAAACAAAATTGTAGACCTGCACCAGGCTGGGAAGACTGAATCTGCAACAGGTAAGCAGCTTGGTTTGAAGAAATCAACTGTGGGAGCAATTATTAGGAAATGGAAGACATACAAGACCACTGATAATCTCCCTCGATCTGGGGCTCCATGCAAGATCTCACCCCGTGGGGTCAAAATGATCACAAGAACGGTGAGCAAAAATCCCAGAACCACACGGGGGGACCTAGTGAATGACCTGCTGAGAGCTGGGACCAAAGTAACAAAGCCAACCATCAGTAACACACTACGCCGCCAGGGACTCAAATCCTGTAGTGCGAGACGTGTCCCCCTGCTTAAGCCAGTACATGTCCAGGCCCGTCTGAAGTGCATTTGGATGATCCAGAAGAGGATTGGGAGAATGTCATATGGTCAGATGAAACCAAAATATAACTTTTTGGTAAAAACTCAACTCGTCATGTTTGGAGGACAAAGAATGCTGAGTTGCATCCAAAGAACACCATACCTACTGTGAAGCATGGGGTTGGAAACATCATGCTTTGGGTCTGTTTTTCTGCAAAGGGACCAGGACGACTGATCCGTGTAAAGGAAAGAATGAATGGGGCCATGTATCGTGAGATTTTGAGTGAAACCCTCCTTCCATCAGCAAGGGCATTGAAGATGAAACGTGGCTGGGTCTTTCAGCATGACAATGATCCCAAACACACCGCCCGGGCAACGAAGGAGTGGCTTCGTAAGAAGCATTTCAAGGTCCTGGAGTGGCCTAGCCAGTCTCCAGATCTCAACCCCATAGAAAATCTTTGGAGGGAGTTGAAAGTCTGTGTTGCCCAGCGACAGCCCCAAAACATCCCTGCTCTAGAGGAGATCTGCATGGAGGAATGGGCCAAAATACCAGCAACAGTGTGTGAAAACCTTGTGAAGACTTACAGAAAACGTTTGACCTGTGTCATTGCCAACAAAGGGTATATAACAAAGTATTGAGAAACTTTTGTTATTGACCAAATACTTATTTTCCACCATCATATGCCAATAAATTCATAAAAAATCCTACAATGTGATTTTCTGGAATTTTTTTTCTAATTTTGTCTGTCATAGTTGACGTGTACCTATGATGAAAATGACAGGCCTCTCTCATCTTTTTAAGTGGGAGAACTTGCACAATTGGTGGCTGACTAAATACTTTTTTTCCCCACTGTATATACAGTGCCTTCGGAAAGTATTCAGGGCCCTTGATTTTTCCACATTTTGTGACGTTACAGCCTTATTCTAAAATTGATTAAATGGTTTTTTCCCCCTCATCAATCTACACACAATACCGCATGATGACAAAGCAAAAATTGTTTTTTAGAATGTTTTGCTAATTTATTAAAATTACAAAACTGAAATATATTTACATAAGTATTCAGACCCTTTACTCAGTACTTTGTTGAAGCACCTTTTGCAGCGATTACAGCCTAGTCTTCTTGGGTATGACGCTACAAGCTTGGCACACCTGTATTTGGGGAGCTTCTCCCATTCTTCTCTGCAGATCCTCTCAAGCTCTGTCAGGTTGGATGGGGAGTGTCGCTACACAGCTATTTTCAGGTTTCTCCAGAGATGTTTGATCAGGTTCAAGTCCGGGCTCTGGCTGGGCCACTCAAGGACATTCAGAGACTTGTCCCGAAGCCACTCCTGTGTTGTCTTGGCTGTGTGCTTAGGGTTGTTGTCCTGTTGGAAGGTGAACCTTTGCCCCAGTCTGAGGTCCTGAGTGCTCTGGAGCAGGTTTTCATCAAGGATCTCTCTGTACTTTGCTCTGTTCATCTTTGCCTCGATCCTGGCTAGTCTCCCAGTCCCTGCCGCTGAAAAACATCCCCACAGCATGATGCTGCCACCACCATGCTTCACCGTAGGGATGGTGCCAGGTTTCCTCCAGACGTAACGCTTGGCATTCATCTTGGTTTCATCAGACCAGAGAATCTTGTTTCTCATGGTCTGAGAGTCTTTAGGTGCCTTTTGGCGAACTCGGGCTGTCATGTGCCATTTACTGAGGAGTGGCTTCCGTCTGGCCACTCTACTATAAATGCCTAATTGGTGGAGTGCTGCAGAGATGGTTGTCCTTCTGGAAGGTTCTCCCATCTCCACAGAGGAACACTAGAGCTCTGTTAGAGTGACCATCGTGTTCTTGGTCACCTCCCTGACCAAGGCCCTTCTCACCCGATAGCTCCGTTTTGGCTGGGCGGCCAGCTCTAGGAAGAGTCTTGGTGGTCCAAACTTCTTCCATTTAAGAATGATGGAGGCCACTGTGTTCTTGGGGACCTTCAATGCTGCAGAGATGTTTTGGTACCCTTCCCCAGATCTGTGCCTCAACACAAACCTGTCTCCGAGCTCTACGGACAATTCCTTCGACCTCATGGCTTGGTTTTTGCTCTGACATGCACTGTCAACTGTGGGACCTTTATATAGACAGGTGTGTGTGCTTTTCCAAATCATGTCCAATCAATTGAATTTACCACACGTGGACTCCAATCAAGGTGTAGAAACATCTCAAGGATGATCAATGGAAACAAGATGCACCTGAGCTCAATTTCGAGTCTCATAGCAAAGGGTGTGAATACTTACGTAAATAAGGTATTTATGTGTTTTATGTTTAATAAATTTGCAAACATTTCTAAAAACCTGTATTCGCTTTGCCATTATAGGGTATTGTGTGTAGATTGCTAAGGAAATAGTTTTATTGAATCCATTTTAGAATAAGGCTGTAATATTACAAAATGTGGAAAAAGTCAAGGGGTCTGAATACTTTCCGAAGGCAAACGTATAAACGTTTATAACAAAATTGTGATCCTTAACATTAAGAAAAATCCCAAACATAACTTTTTTTGTTTCCCCCGCACAAAATATATTGTTTTCCGTGTTGTGGCCTAATTAGATTGTAGGCTATAACGGCCTGAGGTAAGTGGTTTAACTTAAAGGTGCAATATGCAGGAATCGCTCCGCCATTTCCTGGTTGCTAAAATTCTAATAGTTCGCCTAATTTCAGTGTAGGTGATAAAACAAGCGCTCAGTGTAGAGAATCAATTGTACCAAAAATATAGTATTTTCTGTTTGAAACTAGTGTACAAAACTGAAAGTAAAGGACTCAAAAACAAAACTTTAAGAACGGGAAGCAAAAAAATAGCACACATACAACAGATCTACCGCTTCTTAGACTTGCTTTCAATGAGTGACAGATCTATACCACATTTCTATGTGAATTTGGTCAGGCACCCAAGAAGTTACATATTGTAGCTTTTAAATAAAACCAGAAAGAAAGAGGTTAACTTTAGGCTGCAAGGGATATTCAATGTCTGCATTTTTTACCCATCTACTAATAGGTGCCCTTCTTTGCGAGGCATTGGAAAACCTCTCTTGTCTTTGTGGTTGAATCTGTTTGAAATGTACTGCTCGACTGACGACCTTACAGATATTTGTATGTGTTGGGTACAGAGATGAGGTAGTCATTCAAAAATCATGTTAAACTATTATTGCACACAGTGAGTCCATGCAACTTATTATGTGACTTGTTAAGCACATTTGTATATACAGTACCAGTCAAAAGTTTGGACACACCTACTCATTCAAGGGTTTTTCTTTATTTTTACTATTTTCTACATTGTAGAATAATAGTGAAGACATCAAAACTATGAAATAACACATATGTAATCATGTAGTAACCTAAAAAGTGTTAAACAAATCAAAATATATTTTATATTTGAGATTCTTCAAATAGACACCCTTTGCCTTTGTGACAGCTTTGCACACTCTTGGCATTCTCTCAACCAACTTCACCTGGAATGCTTTTCCAACAGTCTTGAAGGAGTTCCCACATATGCTGAGCACTTGTTGGCTGCTTTTCCTTCACTCTGCCATCCGACTCAACCCAAACCATCTCAATTGGGTTGAGGTAGGGGGATTGTGGAGGCCAGGTCATCTGATGCAGCACTCCATCACTCTCCTTCTTAGACAGCCTGGAGATGTGTTTGGTCATTGTCCTGTTGGAAAAACAAATGATATTCCCACTAAGCCCAAACCAGATGGGATGGGGTATCGCTGCTGAATGCTGTGGTAGCATGCTGGTTAAGTGTGCCTTGAATTGTAAATAAATCACAGACAGTGTCACCAGCAAAGCACCATAACACCACCTCCTCCATGCTTTACAGTGGGAAATACACATGCGGAGGTCATCCGTTCACCCACACCGCGTCTCACAAAGACACGGCGGTTTGAACCAAAAATCTCCTATTTGGACTCCAGACCAAAGGACACATTTCAAAAATTTTCAAAGTTTTCAAAGTTCTTGAAATGTTCCTTATTGACTGACCTTCATGTCTTAAAGTAATGATGGACTGTTGTTTCTCTTTGCTTATTTGAGCTGTTCTTACCATAATATGGACTTGGTCTTTTACCAAATAGGGCTATCTTCTGTATACCCCCACTACCTTGTCACAACACAACTGATTGGTTCAAACGCATCAAGAAGGAAATAAATTCCACAAATTAACTTTTAAGAAGGCACACCTGTTAATTGAAATGCATTCCAGGTGACTACCTCATGAAGCTGGTTGAGAGAATGCCAAGAGTGTGCAAAGCTGTCATCAAGGCAAAGGGTGGCTATTTGAAATATAAAATTAGATTTTGATTTGTTTAACACTTTTTTGGTTACTAAATGATTCCATATGTGTTATTTCATAGTTTTGATGTCTTCACTATTATTCTACAATGTAAAATAAAAACAAACCCTTGAATGAGTAGGTGTGTCCAAACCTTTGACTGGTTGTGTGTGTGTGTATAACTTAGTTGACACGTTTCCTACCTTCTCTCACTCCCTCCCTCCATCTTTCTTCCTATACTTTCTTTCTCTCTTTCTGTCCTTCCTCCAGGACCTGAACAAGAAACAGACCCAGAGGGACCTGGAGTGTGCCATGCTGCTGAGGCACCACGAGTCCACCCAGGAGCTGGAGTTCCGTCAGCTGGGGGCGGTGCAGCGTACGCGGGCCGACCTGATCCGCACGCAGCACCAGACGGAGCTCACCAACCAGATGGAGTACAACAAGAGGAGGGAGCAGGAGCTCCGGCAGAAACACACCGTGGAGGTCCGCCAGCAGCCCAAGAGTCTCAAGGTAAGGATAGGATAGTATACGATGAGCTTTAATGTCCCTGTGGGGAAAATTGTCTTAGACATACGGTACTGCTGTATACAAAATAGACTGTACATTACACACTCACTATAATGCATACATGATGGGGGACCGGGAGAGGGGGGACCGGAGGGGGGGCCTAGAAGGGAAGAGTTGGACAAGGTGGGGACTATGTGGGGAAGCAGGGAGGGGACCTAAAAGGGAAAAGGGGGCCATGTAAGGGGCTGTGGTGGAGGAACAGGATCAAGTGGGCTAATCTGGCTTGCATCCCTGTTCTCCACCGTCTCCCCAAAGTGTTCACACTTAGGGACAAGGGTAGACAATCGGGCGTAGCCTGTGGGGAGCTAGAAGGGAAGTGGGGATCAAGGGGTGCTCTTATAGACCCTGAACCCATTCTGCTCACTCCCGCCTCTCCTTCCTTCCCTCTCCCCCCTCTCCTTCCATCCCTCACCCCCCTCTCCTTCCATCCCTCACTCCCCCCTCTCCTTCCATCCCTCACTCCCCCTCTCCTTCCATCCCTCACTCCCCCTCCTTCCTTCCCTCACTCCCCCCTCCTTCCTTCCCTCACTCCCCCTCCTTCCATCCATCCCTCACTCCCCCCTCCTTCCTTCCCTCACTCCCCCCTCTCCTTCCTTCCATCCATCCCTCACTCCCCCCCTCCTTCCTTCCCTCACTCCCCCCTCTCCTTCCTTCCCTCACGCTCCCCTCTCCTTCCTTCCCTCACGCTCCCCTCTCCTTCCTTCCCTCACGCTCCCCTCTCCTTCCTTCCCTCACTCCCCCCTCCTTCCTTCCCTCACTCCCCCCTCTCCTTCCGTCCCTCACTCCCCCTCTCCTTCCGTCCCTCACTCCCCCCGCTCCTTCCGTCCCTCACTCCCTCCTCCTTCTCTACCTCACTCTCCTTCCTTCCCTCACTCCCCTCTCCCTCCTTCCCCTTCCTTCCCTCACTCCCCTCTCCCTCCTTCCCTCACTCCACCCTCTCCCTCCTTCCCTCACTCCACCCTCTCCCTCCTTCCCTCACTCCCCCTCCTTCCCTCACTCCAATCCCTCATCCACCCCTCTCCTTCAATCCCTCACTCCACCCCTCTCCTTTAATCCCTCACTCTACCCCACTCCTTCATTCCCCCACTCCTCCCTCCTCCCTGTCTCATTCCCCCCCTTTCCCTCATTCCCCCTCTCATTCCCTCTCTCCTTTCTCCCCTATCTCAGTCTAAGGAGCTCCAGATCAAGCGTCAGTTCCAAGACACGTGTAAGATCCAGACGCGTCAGTACAAGGCCCTGAGGAACCACCTGTTGGAGAGCACTCCCAAGGCCGACCACAAGGCAGTGCTCAAGAGGCTGAAGGAGGAGCAGACCAGGAAACTGGCCATCCTGGCCGAGCAGTACGACCACTCCATCAACGACATGCTGTCCACACAGGCTGTGAGTAAGGCAAGGACCCTACCGTGCACCTCTCCTACACCTGACAACTACGACGACGCTATACTACAAAACAACTACACACACACACACACACACACACACTGCAGATAACACCCACTATACATCAACTGCACACCTACATATTTAAGCAGCTACACCAAAAATGTATACCAACACATTTCAGTTCAACAAACACCGACTACGCCCATGTTAAGCTTTAGAACTACTAAAATTACATATTAGGACTACAATTCCCACATTTTGAGTGGTAGACATCCCCAAACCGTCCATTAGACCAGGGTGTGCTCTACTGATGTCCAGCCCTCCTCCTCTAGCTGCGATTGGACGAGACCCAGGAAGCAGAGTACCAGGTGCTGCGAATGCAGCTGCAGCAGGAGTTGGAGCTGCTGAATGCTTACCAGAGCAAGATCAAGATCCACACAGACTCCCAGCACGAGAGAGAGGCCAAGGACCTGGAGCAAAGGGTGTCCATCCGCAGGGCCCTGCTGGAACAGAGGGTGAGAGCGAGACGGAGAGAGGGGGTGGAGGGGTGTCTGAAGGGGGTGTGTGTGTGGAGGGATGTGTGTGTGTGTGTGTGTGTGTGTGTGTGGAGGGGTGTGTGTGTGTGCAAGAGAATATGTACAATATACACTATCGGTCAAAAGTTTTAGAACACCTACTCATTCAAAGGTTTTTCTTTATTTTTAATATTTTCTACATTGTAGAATAATAGCGAAGACATCAAAACTATGAAATAACACATATGGAATCATGTAGTAACCAAAAAAGTGTTAAACAAATCAAAATATATTTTATATTTGAGATTCTTCAAATAGCCACCCTTTGCCTTGATGACAGCTTTGCACACTCTTGGCATTCTCTCAACCAGCTTCACCTGGAGTGCTTTTCCAACAGTCTTGAAGGAGTTCCCACATATGCTGAGCACTTGTTGGCTGCTTTGTCCTTCACTCTGCGGTCCGACTCATCCCAAACCATTTCAATTTGGTTGAGGTCAGGGGATTGTGGAAGCCAGGTCATTTGATGCAGCACTCCATCACTCTCCTTCTTGGTTAAATAGCCCTTACACAGCCTGGAGGTGTGTTGGGTCATTGTCTTGTTGAAAAACAAATGATAGTCCCACTAAGCCCGTATCGCTGCAGAATGCCATGCTGGTTAAGTGTGCCTTGAATTCTAAATAAATCACAGACAGTTTCACCAGCAAAGCATCCCCACACCATAACACCACCACCTCCATGCTTTACGGTGGGAAATACGCATGCGGAGATCATCCCGTTCACCCACACCGCGTCTCACAAAGACACGACGGTTGGATCCAAAAATCGCCAATTTGGACTCATCAGACCAAAGGACAACCTTCCACCGGTCTAATGTCCATTGCTCGTGTTTCTTGGCCCAAGCAAGTCTCCTCTTCTTATTGGTGTCCTTTAGTAGAGGTTTCTTTGCAGCAATTCCACCATGAAGGCCAGATTCACACGGTCTCCCCTGAACAGTTGATGTTGATGTGTCTGTTACTTGAACTGTGTGAAGCATTTATTTGGGCTTCAATTTCTGAGGTTTGTAACTCTAATGAACTTATCCTCTGCGGCAGAGGTAACTCTGGGTCTTCCATTCCTGTGGCGGTCCTCATGAGAGCCTGTTTCATCATAGCGCTTGATGGTTTTTGCAACTGCACTTGAAGAAACTTTAAAAGTTCTTGACATTTTCCGGATTGACTGACCTTCATGTCTTATAGTAATGATGGACTGTCGTTTCTCTTTGCTTATTTGAGCTGCTCTTGCCATAATATGGACTTGGTCTTTTACCAAATAGGGCTATCTTCTGTATACCCCCCCCTACCTTGTCACAACCCAACTGATTGGCTCAAACGCATTAAGAAGGAAAGACATTCCACAAATGAACTTTTAAGAAGGCACACTTGTTAATTGAAATGCATTCCAGGTGACTACCTCATGAAGCTGGTTGAGAGAATGCCAAGAGTGTGCAAAGCTGTCATCAAGGCAAAGGGTGGCTATTTGAAGAATCTCAAATATAAAATATATTTTGATTTGTTTAACACTTTTTTGGTTACTACATGATTCCATATGTGTTATTTCATAGTTTTGATGTCTTCGCTATTATTCTACAATGTAGAAAATATTAAAAATAAAGAAAAACCTTTGAATGAGTAGGTGTTCTAAAACTTTTGACCGGTAGTGTACATGACACCAAAAAGGATAGCCCACTTAAAAGATTATTGGGACACAACCAGTTTGTAGTCTTATTGCATTTTTCTCTCCTTCTCTCCTTTCTCTCTCTCCCTTAGATTGAGGAAGAGATGCTGTCCCTGCAGAACGAGCGTTCAGAGCGTATCCGTACTCTACTGGAACGCCAGGCCCGGGAGATTGAGTCATTTGACTCGGAGAGCATGCGTCTTGGCTTCAGCAACATGGCTCTGACGGGCATCCCCGCCGAGGCCTTCAACCAGGGCTACCCCAATCCCAACTCCTCTTCTGGCTCCGGGGGCTGGCCCTCCCGCCCTGTCCCTCGCTCCGGGAGCCACTGGAGCCACGGCGTGCAGAACTCGGTGGCGCCCCCTTCATGGCGTAGCCAGAACAGCTGCAGCGGTGGACGAGGGTTCAGCCGTGCCGAGTCGATCACTTCGTCTCAGGGCCTGGGGAGGGATAGTGAGATGAACATGAGTGGTAGAGGCCACTCCTCCAACTCCTCCTCTTCCTCGTCCTCCCACCATCACCATCACCAGCAGCAGCAACAACACTACCTCCCCCAGCACTACCACCACCACCACCAGAGTACGCCACACCTGTACCGAGAGAGCCGCGAGGACCGCGAGAGGGAGAGGGACAGGGAGAGAGAGTGGGGGGGGGGAGGAGGACACCACCACCACGGTGGAGGAGTTCATCATCACCACCACCTCTCCCAACACGCCTCAGCCCAGTCCCTGGCTCTCCTGCCACCTCCACCTCCCCCACCACCCATCTCCCTCTACTCCTCCTCCCCACCCTCCTCCTCCTCCTCCTCGTCTTCCCAGGGAGGGGGATACGGGGGTCTGGTGGCCAGGGGCCCCAGCCTGATGGCCCTGAGGAACAGCCCCCAGCCCCTGAGGAGGACGGCCTCAGGGGGGCCCGGTGGGGCAGGGGGGGGCGAGGGGGGTCTGAGCCGGAGCACCTCAGTCACCTCACACATCTCCAACGGCTCCCACCTCTCCTACTCTTAAAGGGGAAGGGCAATGATAGGCTCCACCCCTCTGTCTTAAAGGGGCGGGGTGAGAGAACAAACCAAGCCTGCCCCTTCTCAGAGGCTGCATCTGAAATGACACCCTAACCCTTGTATGGGGATTAGGGTGTCGTTTGAGATATGCTGATGCAGTTAGTAGTGGGTGGGGTTTGAATGTCCCCGCCCCCTCTTCTACAAGAGTGTTTGTTCATGGAGGGGGTGGTGCGAAAACAGGTTTACCACCACAAAGGGTGGAGCCAAAGCGGGCCACCCTTCCTATTGTTCAAGGGGGTTATTTTTATTGGGATGAGGTCATCTCTCTCACGAATTCAGGGGAGGGGTTTAGATTAGGGAGGGGGCGGGGCTATTAACAATTAGGTCCAACACGGCTGGCCACCAGTAGGGGTCAGTTGCGCAGACTAGCTGCTTAGAGTAGAACGGCACCTTAGAGTATTACAATGTCTGCACAGATAGACGGGAGGGATACAAGTGGGAGGAAAAGGGCGTTTTAAAGGGGAGTTTTAACACTACGTTTTTTTGCTGACATCAAACTGAGAGAAACTAATGGATGTGGAGATGAAACTCAATTGGAAGAGGGTGCTTTAAGATAGTGTAAACTATGTAGATAATGCAGAAACTAAGACGTGAAGCGTACTAGTTAATGATGTGTCATATACTGTACATTTGTGGTGAAGCAAGGAGCTGAACCACGAGAGGCAACAACAGAAACAGTTGGGGTTTTTTGGTAATAGGATTTTCAAATATATGACAAATGTAACACTGCCATCCGGTGGCTCGGCTGACCGAAGACAACTCTGCCACTGCCGAGCAATAATTTCCCTGTGAACATTCTGAAAGTGTGTGTGTGTGTGTGTGTGTGTACAGCGCTGAATGCTCGCTTAGTTTTTTCACCCTTGACCCATTCCTGGACACAGCCTGGTAGGTGTGTTTAGATATGCATCAAACAGTTATTACAGTTCAATGCATGAAAGTGATGTACAGAAGCAGTTGTATTCATACATGTTTATAGAAATGCATATAAGTATATACCTGTCAGAAGTTTGACAGTAAAATTGAAGATTGTTCGCTGTCCAACACCTTTGTCCTACATTGTACTTATAAAGTGTACATAAAAGCACTAACTCTGAAACGCTGGTAGAGTAATGATAATTTTGTCAAGTTGGAAAATAGTTTTGAGGAAAAATAGATACGGTTGCTTTTATTATTATTACTACTACAGCAGTTGTAATGTTTGTTGTACACTAATTTTGTTTTTAAAAAAAAGATTTTTTTTAATGTTTTAATTGCCAATTTTGACCACTAGGTGGGGAGTAGGAGCAATTTTACTGTGATGGAGCACTATGGAAAAAATCTATTGTTTTTATTTTTTATTTTTTTTTAAAGAGGAGGAGAAAAGACTACCTTTCCCCAAGCATTCCCTCTATGGTCTCAGGGTCGGAGTCTACTGGGCAGTGCATTGCCACAAATGGTTGTAGTGTTATAGAGCCAGTATTAAATGTGGACGGGGCCGTTCATGTTTTTAGCTGTATGTATGAATATATTGAATTCTAGACTTACCATACAGTGTCTCCTAAAGTCAGCCTCTGTAATCCAGCACGTTTTGTGCCATATTGTACCTCACTCTTCTTGTGGTTCATGTTGATACAGACCAGCCAAGCTAGTTGATTGTACACTACAGTACCCATCCTATACACTACTACACCCCACCAAAAATACTCTGAATTAGTTGGTTTCATTTCTTTGGTCTTTAAAAATATATATAAGCAGCCAAGAACAAGCAAGTGCATACATTCTAAATAGCTTGGGGTCTGTGTGAATATTACATTTTGTCCTTCCTTTCTGGAAGATATTTCTGGATAGAACAGGATTGGATTGAAGCTATGTGTCACCACTGTTATGCTTTCACCTTCCCACTCCTCAGTAGTCAATGAGCAGTCAAGTAAGAGAAAGGAAGGAGACATTTTAAAGTATTCTAACCGAGCCCAGGATCTCTTGTGTAGAGGATCATCTACCATTTGGCTCCTAAACTCACACTGCCAACTCTCAACAGCACCAACATTACAACAAAATGGTGGGGTGGGAAACATTGGTCTCCAGTGGTGCATTTCAATACTCTAACCTCTGTTACCTCGAGAGACATCTGGGTGGTTTACTTCAGTTTACACGTCGTTTACACGTCGTTCACTACGGAACATGCTGGATTCGTTTTCAGAGGCTGTGATTTTTAGACTAGGGCATGGAGACAGACAGGACAGAGAATGTGTGATGTCGCTGCCCACATGTAGTGCTGATGTACGCTTAGAGGGGTGGGTCTCAATAGTTAAAAGTAGTTCCTTTTCCTTGTTTCATCCCCTTCAACGGCATATAGAAAACACAGCACAGGTGAAAGGACTTTGGTGGATGCGTGTTGGAAATTCACTTTAACCTGTCCTTTCACGTCATTGCAAACGAAGGAGAGATGAGGTGGGGACTCAAGACTATTGAGATGCACCTCAGTTGGGCAGGGCAACGGTGATGATGGATGAGAGAGAATCTGCTAGAAAGAGGAGGAATGGATGTGTGTGGTCGGATATAGGACTGTTGTACAGAGAGAGGCCAAGTTATGTTCAGGTTCAATGCAAAGTGGAGCAGAAGTCTGCTACAGAATTTGTTGTACAGAAACAAAAGTAATTTTGAAAAATAAAAAAAAAGGAAAAATGACTTCTTGAGGCTGTCTTCATTTGTATGGACTTGGTTGGATTGTGTATGAGTTCAAAACAACACCCACAAACTACATTAGTTGGTATAACTAACCTATATATAACTAAGATTAGATTTTGTGCATCCTTTAAAAGGAAATTGACTTGGTGAAAACCACTCCAGGGCCCATAGGAGTGCTGATCTAGGATCAGGTCCCCCCTGTCCATGTCATCTTATTCATTATGATCTAAAAGGCGTAACTGATTCTAGATCAGCACTCATGAGATTCTTTATAAATACGACCGGATGAAGGGTTGGTTTCATTCAGCCTACTCACTCCTGGACCAAATTGATTTATCAGTTCAAGAAGGCCAGTAGTGTTAAAGGCTCTTACAGACCACGATTGACCTGCCAACGAACCAATCGCTGCTCCCATGTGTCCTCTTAATTACCTTATATTTTTGTAAAGTATATTTGTTAGCATGGCCTGCCAAATCAAAATCAAAACAAATTGTATTTGCCACATGCGCCGAATACAACCGGTGTAGACCTTATCGTGAAATGCTTACTTACAAGCCCTTAACCAACAATGCAGTTCAAGAAATGGAGTTAAGAAAATATTTACTAATTAAACTAAAGGAAAAGAAAAAATAACAATAACAATAACGATAACAATAACGAGGCTATATACAGGGGGTACCGGTACCGAGTCAATCTGCGGGGGTACAGGTTAGTCGAGGTAATTTGCACATGTAGGTAGGGGTAAAGTGAATATGCACAGATAATAAACAGCGAGTAGCAGCAGTGTAAAAACAAAGGGGGAGTCAATGTAAATAGTCCGGGTGGCCATTTGATAAATTGTTCAGCAGTCTTATGGCTTGGGGGTAGAAGCTATTAAGGAGCCTTTTGGATCAAGACTTGGCGCTCCAGTACCGCTTGCCGTGCGGTAGCAGAGAGAACCGTCTATGACTTGGGTGACAGGAGCTTTTGACAATTTTTTGGGCCTTCCTCTGACACAGCCTAGTATATACAGTACCAGTCAAAAGTTTGGACACACCTACTCATTCAAGGGTTTTTCTTTATTTTTACTATTTTCTACATTGTAGAATAATAGTGAAGACATCAAAACTATAAATTAAAACATATGGAGTCATGTGGTAACCAAAAAAGTGTTTTCAGTGGAAGAAGTTTGGAACCACCAAGGCCCCCCACTAGTCATTCTGACAGAGCTCCAGTGTTCCTCTGTTGAGATGGGAGAAACTTCCAGAAGGGCAACCATCTCTGTAGCACTCCACCAATCAGGCCTTTACGGTAGAACAGCCAGACAGAAGCCACTTCTCAGTAAAAGGCACATGACAGCCCGCTTGGAGTTTGCCAAAAGGCACCTAAAGGACTCTCAGATGATAAGAAACAAGATTCTCTGGTCTGGTGAAACCAAGATTGAACTCTTTGGCCTGAATGCCAAGCGTCACGTCTGGAGGAAACCTGGCACCATCCCTACGGTGAAGCATGGTGGTGGCAACATCATGCTGTGGAGATGTTTTTCAGTGGCAGGGACTGGGAGACTAGTCAGAATCGAGGGAAAGATGAACGGAGCAAAGTACAGAGAGATCCTTGATGAAAACCTGCTCCAGAGTGCTCAGGACTTCAGACTGGGGCGAAGGTTCACTTTCCAACAGGACAACGCAGGAGTGGCTTCGGGACAAGTCCCTGAATGTCCTTGAGTGGCCCAGCCAGAGCCCGGAACCGATTGAACATCTCTGGAGAGACCTGAAAATAGCTGTTCAGCTACGCTCCCCATCCAACCTGACAGAGCTTGAGAGGATCTGCAGAGAGGAATGGGAGAAACGCCCCAAATACAGGTGTGCCAAGCTTGTAGTGTGATATCCAAGAAGACTCAAGGCAGTAATCGCTGCCAAAGGTGCTTCAACAAAGTGCTGAGTAAAGGGTCTGAATACTTACCTACATTTTTTATTTTTATTATTTATTTTTTTTAACCTGTTTTTGCTTTGTCATTATGGGGTATTGTGTGTAGATTGATGGGGGTAAAAACAACAATTTAATCAATTTTAGAATAAGGCTGTAAGGTAACAAAATGTGGAAAAAGTCGAGGGGTCTGAATACTTTCCGAATGCACTATGTCCAAAACAATGCTTAAACCACATCAGGAGACCACTTTTGAGGTCTGGGAAAAATCTAAGACATTTTGTGCAGGCACTATTGTTTGATTAGAGGTGTTTCTGTAGCACATGAGATGGAGTTTGCAAAAGAAATGCCCACTGGATTGACGCCAATAATCATGATATTAGTACTTTGTAGCTAGTTAACATTTAATCGAGATAGTTTTTTTCTTTTCATCTACCAGAAGACTGTTATCATTAGCATCACTATATTTTTTCTGTTCTTTCATTGTTTGAAACCTGGACCTTTTACTTCTTATTATGAGGCATGTCTTACCTTGCTTCAAAGTAGCCTATAGCCAAAATCTCACCTTAGAAACGTGGAGGCAATTATTTTTATAAAGACATATGCGTTCTCCTGTTCTATTGGTTGTCTTTCAACGTTATTTCATTGTCTAGCAGCCAAAGGCATTATCCTAATCATTTTAGCAACCCATGATATTTGTTGCATCTTTAAATCCCTCCTCTTTCTAACGGATATTTCCATCTCTGTCCCTGAAACCGCTTGCATGTGCTGTGCGCATTTTAGAACGATGTTTTCCAGCAAATTGCATTTTGGAACATTCACGCGTAGGCCTACTGCTGCGCCTAAAATGTGATATACATTTGAAAATAAACATTCCGATCTGTTCCATAAGCCCTATTAATTGATACGGCATATACCTCCGCTACACTACTTCGATTAAGAAGTGAGTATAGGCAATGTCCACTGAAAAATAAGTGGGTATACGGTGTATACCCTCCACTACACCACTGGGGGTGTGTTTTGGTGACAATAAAACCCTTTTGCCCTGACATCCTTTGGCTCTATTCTTGCCGCACATCCCTGTGGTCCTTCACACGTCCCTGAGTCAGTACATAGTGTTTAGTAGAGGTCATCCAGATCCTTTCAGTTTTTACAACTAGTACAGTAATTGATTTCAGGCACAAGTGTACAGGCCACTGACAGACCAAATCGTATTCTAGGCCAAGGGTATACGGCCACACATTGTAGAGATTTACAATAATCCTTTAAGGCCCTGAAATAGCCAAGAGTGATAATTTGCTTACTGATTTTGACTGAGAACATGGTCATTGCCAGCTGTTATTTGCAGTGCAAAGTGAGTTTGCAGTCATTTACCGTATGTACATGGATCATTCATACAGTAACAGCAAGTAGGACACTCATGCATGCATACGATGTGCCCTCATAAGCCAAAAATAGCTTGATTTTTTTGTCCCCTGCCCTTGATGATGGAGACTGTCCCAAATAGTACCTTATTCCCTATTTAGTGCACTACTTTTGACCAAGGCCCATAGCGCTCTGGTCAAATGTAATGCACTATATAGGGAATAGGGTGCCATTTGGGATGACGCATGACAATTAAAGGGGAGGTGCCTAGTTGTGCGTCTCACCGGAAGTCTGACGTCGCACAGTATTCTGTCAGAATTTTTTTTTTACATTCGAACAAGTCAGAAGGGTAGCTAAAGTAGGAAGAGCGGAATAAGACAAATATTTTCATTTTGTCGAAAATACGTTAACCTCTACCGAAAACCCCTGAAGACCACTGCAATGGTTGAGGAAAACATATTCCTTTTCGTTCCAAATTTGATCGGTGAGTTTCTGTTCACATGGATGGTTCCAATTCAATGAAAACTGGCTAAAATGTACTAGATTACGTTAGCAAATAAGCAGCTAGATAGCTACAGTAGGTGTAATAAGCCTAGTCAATCGTAGTATAATGTTGTCTCTGTTAGATTTTTAGACAGTATTGCCATCATGAATTGAATTGGCTATTATATTCACGATACAAGTAGCTATAGAGAGATGACTCGTAGTGTAGTGAGGGAGCCATTGCCAGCCACCTGTATCATCATCATGTATGGTAAGGATTGTATTGGGTGCCAGACCAGGGTTGGTTAAATAATATTTGAATTCATTTCAAATACTTTATCTGGGCTTGATTGAGCTTGACTGGTAAAATGGAACCAAAAGTTGGAAAAGTAAACATCTCGCCCCTCTGGCACGCCAGGCAATCAAACGCTAAAACGCTATTTAAAGTCTATAATTTTAACCCAAATCGGATGGGGGCTTTTACATATCCGTCCTGTCAGGTATAGGGCTTCTTATGACTCGTATTACTGTTTTAGGATGGGAATGTTTTCTGTAGAGCTTCCAGAAATTCTTTAAGATTATGTAGCTTTCTAGAATGCCTGGATACCTTTTCTCAGAGATGGCGAAGGCATCTCTTGAAAGGTCTCTTGTCTAGCAATGGCTCAGTGTGTTGTCACATTGGGCTTGCGAAATCAAGCCATCTGAAAATTATTATTTTGATCACCACCACCTCTCTTCACCCATCCCTTGGCCCTCCTCTCCTTTCCCCTCCTCTCTCCCATCTCCCCCTCTCCTCTTTTCTCCTCCCTCTCTCTCGTCCTCCCCTCCCCTCTCCTCTCCTCTGATCCTATCCTCTCTATTAGGCTATGCCCGCATCGTGCTGGCTCTGCTTGCCTTCTACCTGATGCCATGCTGTCCAGTACCAGCTGTGTTCTTCTACCTGCTCAGTGCCTTCCTGGATGCCTTTGATGGGCATGCTGCCCGCGCCCTCAACCAAAGTACCACTATTACTACTATTCATGTCGTTTTTACCCTGTGATAGATTCAACCCATGATAGATTTATTCAGACTCTCTGGTCTCAGAGTCGGAGGTATTGAGTGTTGTGCTAATATCAAAAATACTTATAATGAAAATCAACAGAATTACTACTCCACTTATTCTGCTCTATGTATTGAACCCAGCAGTAAGTACCAATCATAGTCGACTCAACATCCAAATAGAGTTTATATTCCAGGTAGACCTTGTACTCCATCAGCCTCTGTGGATCCTGTAGGTAGATGTCTACTTCGGCCGTCTTGTGGCCCGTCTCCAGTCAAGCCTGCTGGGTCAGCATCTGGGAGTGGAAGGCAGCTCCGTTGACGACCCAGTGCATCATGGAGCGGGAGGACATCTGGTCGTCTCTTAGAAATGGTGTTCATTTGCGCGGTCAGGTTAAAGCTGAGCTGACCCTCCACACGTTTGGTGTCCTCAAGGAGGAGCAGCTTGGTCTCCAGATCCATCTGCACAAGCTTCAGATACCCATCCATCCAGTTTCGCACCGCCGAGGCCTTCTCCTCGGCAAACACCGGACGCAGCATGTCCCCCGTGTCCAACGGTACCTCCTTGTTGGCTATGAGGATCACCTCTAATACCATGGAGATGACCAGGGCTACCTGCCCCACGGCCAACATACTGGTCGAGCCCCCCAGAGCAATGCTCAGCCTCTCCACATAGACGGGGGGTCTGGTCGGCCACATGCTCCATCATACTGGAGGAGTGGTCCTGGAGGACGACAGTGGAGTTCAGCCCAGAGTAGTGGGTGCTGTTGATGCTCACATCAGGTAGACCCTTGTCATGTAGGGCCCTCTTGTACAATTTGGACCACATCTCGCCCGGAGTATGACAGTCCCTGCCCCATTCCCACAGCTGCTGAACTCAAGTGTAAATCTGTGTCCGGCTTTCAGGCAATCCTGGAGAATAACAGCTAGAACGTTTCTCTCTCCTGTGTCGATTCTCTTTTATTATAAAGTAATGCTATGGTCATGAACCGGAACTCATTAGCTGCACAGATTTTAAATATTGGAGGTTGAAAGTCTTTGTCTGATGCTGATGTATCTGTTGTGTATTGGCTAAAATACTTGCTGGTTTCAACTGTAAGGTTTCATAATACTGGTAATGAATAAGTCCAAAAGAAAAGTAAAAGCTGCACTAGTCGCGTCGATGCAATAATTTATTCACCAACGTTTCGACCGCTAAGCTGTCTTAATCAGGGTTTCATGTCAAACACTGCAGGTCACAAGCAGGTTTCCATTGGACACTTGCAGGTGTTTGTAATCACGGCTATGGCAGCAGATGATAGGCCTGTCGTTGATCAATTTCCAAATATCAACAATATATAAAAAAGGCATGAATGGATATCAAACGATCGTGTGAGTGGTTTAAACATGCATGAAACAGGAGTATGAATGGGAGAAGCGAAGGTATGTCAGAATAGACAGTGGAAAGGTGAAAGTCTATCTACATTTATCTTAGTGACCAGTGGGACCATCCAGTGGTCTGCAGCCGACAGACATAAGGTTGGGCGGTATCCAGATTTGCATACAGTCATACCGTTTCTGTACTATACCGGGGTATACGGTATTACCGGAAGTGCATATATATAATTTAT